>NC_034185.2:56210971-56510971 GCF_002021735.2 Oncorhynchus kisutch
TTGGCCTACCTCTACAGGGGACCTGCATGCTCCCTATCCACACACCATTACGGCTCTCGCCTCAGCAGTTGCCTCCACTTCCACCCAGAAGCAATGTCTTCAGGATCAGCTGGCACCTGTCCTCTGTAGAACAAAAACATCACTGACTGAGCCTCAGCTTTCTATCTCATTGTGACACTCCACTTGAGCCAACTGTTAGCACACACACACACACACACACACACACACACACACACACACACACACACACACACACACACACACACACCGTTATCCCCCCACACACAGGTTCTCAATTTGAGGGCCACATTTCTGAGTTGAGGCGGGGAAAGTAACCGTTGGAATATCAATGAGTACCAGGTGCCTGTAAAAGGCAGCACTTCAAACAGCCCAATGTCCCCTGGTGTGGCATCAGCACCGCTGGCCACCAGGGGCTTTCAGACTCTGAAGATGGCATTTGAAAAGGAGAGAAAGTGGTGGACCCAAAGGGAAAAGGAGGTGATATCACTTGTAATTGTCGAACATACCGTGACACTACTGCCAAATGAACACTGTAATATTATCCAGTCTTCCTTTTCTGGGATTCGGAACCGTGTTTCTGTCCTGAACATGTAGGCTGGCCCTCTGGTTTTATAGCATTGTCAAACACTTGGTTACAGAATCCGTACCAGCCACTAACTATATCCATCTGGACCCTCTTCAACCCGCTGCTGACTTTTATAAGATACTTCCTAAAACAACCAGGACCTGTAACATTTCTTCAAACGTCTATCTATTTAATTGCCCTAATAATCACAGTTTGTCAACTTGCCTGTTCAGATCTATGGACATTAGAATGTATACTTGTTTTGTAACTTTCTTGTTGCATGTCTAAGTGGCAGTGACGGTATGATTTGAAGAACAATGGCTGCACAATGCGTTATTAGCAAGAAAAACAATGTACCTCAGCCGCACTACTTTTAGCCGAGTCTTTGTCCTTTCAAACTGAAACGAATCATCCTTCATCAGCCGCTCGCTTTGCGAGGTGAAAAGGAGAATATCAGCAAGGTGAATGGCAGGAGGTGGTCGACGCAATATTGTCAACAGCCTTCTCACTCAGATTGCCCCCAGTCAAGTCCTACAGCATCCTGCAGTAGTAACCCACAGCAGTAATATTTAATTAGCTCCTAGCCACTATTTCTTCATTACATTCTTCTTTGCTGAAGGTTTGTTTTCCCTCCCTCTGCGTCTTCTCCTTCCAATTCCCATTAAAACAGATGGATTTCCCTTGATGCGGTGATCTTCCCTCGCCTGCATCTGAAATGGCACCCTATTCCCTATATAGTGCACTACTTTTGACACGAGCCGACGCAGAGCCTCCAGGTTGAAAGTCTTGCATGACATATGGAATAGGGTGCCATTTTGGACGCACCCCTTGACTGAACTGAGAGGTGCTGTGTAGCTGTACCCCCATCCATGTCCAGAAGGCTGCTCCTCTCCCCATACACTAAAACCCAGAGAAATGGACGCTAGCAGCAACAGAACAGCCAAGACGGCGAAGTACGACATCTGTTCTTGGATCAGTTGCTGAGTGTCATGGGGGTTCCAGAACCCTAATGAGATTACAGTCCTTGTGGACGGGATGTGTTTAGAACATGACTGATGAGGGAACTGTTTTCGTGATAATGGTAGAATGACTATAGGCCCCAAACCACAGTGTGGAATTTAGAATGCATTTATCTTTGAGTGGAATGAGCTGGTATCTGGGAGAATTTACAGTATATATTTTTGAGAAATACTTGGACGACGGCCATACCAGACAGTCGAATTAACCCAAACAAAATGCAAGGGCACAGTTTTTGGACGCTACGAAATTCCCCACCGAATCCCCCCCCCCCAGCAGTTTATCCAGGGTTTGTTTTGCATGGCCCAGAATGACATACTACACCGACACTATTCCCAGCAGAACTTAGATTTTGATGAGCAACACAGCCCCCTGCTTAACGGCGATATAACACAGCAATCGATATCAAGTCCTCTGCTGAGGATAGAAGGGAGCACGTCGTAGGGATTCATTTACTAAACCCCCCCCCCCCAGACACATGCCATAAGCACCCCAGGTGGATCTCAACAACAGCATCCGCCGACAAGGCTCACTGGGGTATCCGGTCTTCCCTCTCTGCTTCAGATACAGCCTGGGGCAGATGGCGTTGTTTTGAATACATCTCTGATGCCCCTGTTGTGTGAGCCTCGGCGTGTTCTATTGTGTTAGCGTGATGGATGATAATGAGCAGGGACTCCATGGCTACATTTGATTCTCCGCCCACCCTATCCCGGGTCCCAGCAGCATCAGCAGGCCTCCTGTTAGACAGACTACTGGACGACTGATGTGATTAGCAGGGCCTCATTACTCCCTTCATTACGCCAGGCCACTACTTGTTTACCATTACCCCTGTGAAATATGTCAGCCATTTTGAGGACAGACTTCACATTTCGCCCTCTGGAAGTTTGAGTTTTTCTCCCTTTTTTTAACATACCGTGCAGTTTGACTAGTGGTAATGGTTTTTTATTGCATACTTATAGTATATTTTGCTGACTTCACACTCCATGGACTGGGATGATGGTCCTTCTCAGTTGGCGTCCATTGCAAGTAGACACGAGTTCTCGAAACTGGCAAACATGGGGGGGGGGGGAAGAGACTTGCCTTTTCCTTTCGCCGTAGTGCACCATCCAAAGCTTCCTGAACTGTCACCAACCAGCACTTAATGAGAAGGATGAGACGCTGGCCATCTGTGGTTTCTAACTTTGTTAAATCTGGCCTCCCCCTTCTATCCAGCTCTTGTTATTTCCGTGCTGAGGATTACTTTGACACATGTAAACAAAACCAAGAAGCGACAAGACCACAAATCATTTAGCAGAGAGCAGAACTATTAGATTTTTAATTACTCGTCGTCTTGCCGTGGGTTGTTTTTCATTCTCCACCGAGGAGAGAAGAGAGAGTAGATAGGGGAGAGCGGAATTGGTCCTGGTTGAGCAGAGTTGTTGCTCGAAGGCTCTGGCTGCTCACATGGGCTGGGCATCACCACCACCATAGAAATATAATTACTACCTAGCACAGTACATTGATTTGAATGAGGAATTCCCATTCTAGTAATTCCATTTCTATGGACACCGTCTCTCTCTGGGTAAGGCTACCTCCTACCTGCCCCAACACAGCAGCAAGCAGCTGAGAGAGACCGAGGGAGAAAGAGAAAGTGCTGATGTGGCCCGACTGGCCTCTTTAATTTGAGTGTTGGAGAGCCGGAGCCCCCCGGGCGTAAGCAAGCGGAGAGCCTGGTGGCCAGCTTGTGCTGCTGGGTCTCAGACCGGCTGTGGAGCAGCACCTGCTGAGTCAGCCTCACGTCCCCAGGTCATTTACTTCAGCGCGAAGAGGCGTCACAGAGCCCTGTTATTTATCTTTGGTAATGCAAAGCAGCATATTGTCCAGGACGAAGTGCATTTAGGGACAAGTTAGTTACGGTTTTCTCTACAGGAAAACAGGGTAACACAATGAAGAGATTTCTCTATTAGTTTGTCTTTCCATTCATTTTAGCTCCAGGTCACCTTTATACATTTGTGTGACCAGGTCCTTTACCCATTGTGTGTTCTGCAGTACTGGTAATTGAAAGGGTTTCTTGTTCTCGCTCCTGAATATCCTGTGTGTGTGTACCAATACCAAGGTACATACTATGTACCTGAGTGGTATGTCCTCTCCCATCAGCCCCTCTCTGAGGCTTGTTGTGTCAACTGTAATAAGACGAGTCCCCCCTCCAGAATACAACACACACAATCCCTTTGCCCTTTTGATGAATCTGGTGTCCCTGTGTTATTGCTTTGTTTCAGTGTGGCAGGCAGGCAGGAGGCGGGCCTCTCAAGTCTATTCCCCAGACAGGAGCTGGTAGATGGGCCTGCATCAGACTTTCTCAGGTGGCAGGCTGGCAGAACAAACAGGAAGCCCTCACACACCTACACACACACACGCAACGTGCGCACACAGGCTCAGAACAGTAAACCGAGCGAAGCCATCCCCACATCAAACGCAGGTGTGTGTGTGTGGGGGAATCTTTTATCTCCTTTGTTGGGGGGGCAATGTTTGGAAAGAGACCGGTGAGGGCTGCCAACGGGGGCGTCAGTTTGCTGCAGTGCTGCCTATAACTGCTGCTTGCTTACACCTTTTGCAGTTCTTCTCCTGTCATCAATGGAAGACGAGAGCTGGTTAAAATGGCCTCCCTTGGAAGGGGTCTGCATTGCTCAGGTGTTATCGGTTTTGCCATGATCACTTGTGAATAAAACATTTGAAAGCCTCTGATTGATGGAAGGTATAAGGGGAAAGAGACCACTTGAAACTTTATTAGCTCCGTGGGGACTTAATGTTTTAACTTCTGTTTCTGTTCCACGTTGGGGGTTTTTCAACGGCCAAGTCTTACAAGTCTGTCTTTGCTCTCACATGAGAGGGTAGCAGAACCCTGGAGCTACTTCTCCTAATAGGACCAGGATCTTACTTCCTGAAAGTGTGTCCCAAACAGAGGGGGGGGATTAGGGAGTGTAGGTGTGCACATCAAGTGGGTCATGCGGGGACTTAAAATAAAGCGCCCCCCTTCAAGTCATTTTTAAAAGGGAGACAAATGAATACGTGGGACTTCTTTGAGGAGTTTGGTGCATGAAAAGCGTTCGCTGGGAGCACTAAAGATTAGGGTACGTTTTAATTAAAAGTTGGCGTCTTTCCTCATATCCTCTGGAGAGTCATTTTTTCCGGCCCATCTATGAAAATGCCGATCCTGACAGGCCCTTAAAGAGCTAAAAGCTCTCCTCTTCCTCCCACTAAGGTTCATTAGCACCCAGAGTCAAGGCAAATGTTACCTTAAAGCTATCCCTACCACAAAGCCCTTTTACATATGTATATTATTCGCATGGTCAGCTTTTTTGATTGTCTCAGCACTTTTCCTGGTAGCCCAAATGATCTCCACTCCCCCCCCCCCCCCCCCCCCCCTCTTCCCCACCCTCCCCTCTTCTCCGTCCGTCAGAGACATTAATGAGCATAAATACGGGGCTGTTGTTTTTGTACATTGTTTCTAGGCCACACCATGGTGTGGTTAATTTGCTGCAGACTGCAGTGCCTGCCCGGACTGCTGCAAAGCAGAGATGCCCAGCCAGGTGTCAGGGATTGATGGAGTGGAATCGGGGGTTGATGAGGTCCAACCTCCTACCCTCTGTTTACCCTTTTACATCCTGGAATGTGAGCGTCCTACAAACAGACCCTTGTTCTAGAGGGGGAATCCCTGACAGCGGCTCACTTGTCTCCCATCCCTAACGAGGAGGCGGCTGTCCCTATCCCTTCTCATCTTGGGTCATGTTTATTCAGCACGAAATGGAAGAAAACTGAGACGAAGGGACTACCTGGACTCCCCCACCATTTTAGTGTCACAGTCCTGCCCCCGTCCCTCAATCATTGGTCTCTTCACTCATTACTGGCACTGGAAGCCCTCCCCTTCATTTACCCATTCACCACCACCCACTCTCATATATAGGCTGTCCTTTACTGCATATATAGGCTGTCCTTTACTGCATATATAGGCTGTCCTTTACTGCATATATAGGCTGTCCTTTACTGCATATATATGCTGTCCTTTACTGCATATATAGGCTGTCCTTTACTGCATATATAGGCTGTCCTTTACTGCATATATAGGCTGTCCTTTACTGCATATATAGGTTGTCCTTTACTGCATATATAGGCTGTCCTTTACTGCATATATAGGCTGTCCTTTACTGCATATATAGGCTGTCCTTTATAGCCTATCCTTTACTGTATATATACAGTTGAAGTCAGAAGTTTACATATACCTTAGCCAAATACATTTAAACTCAGTTTTTCACAATTCCTGACATTTAATCCCAGTAAAAATTCCCCGTCTTAGGTCAGCTAAGATCACCACTTTATTTTAAGAATGTGAAATATCAGAATAATAGTATAGAGAATGATTTATTTAAGTTTTTTATTTATTTCATCACATTCCCAGTGGGTCAGAAGTTTACATACACTCAATTATTATTTGGTAGCATTGCCTTTTAAATTATTTAACTTGGGTCAAATGTTTCAGGTAGCCTTCCACAAGCTTCCCACAATAAATTGGGTGAATTTTGGCCCATTCCTCCTTACAGAGCTGGTGTAACTGAGTCAGGTTTGTAGGCCTCCTTGCTCTCACACGCTTTTTCAGTTCGGCCCACAAATTTTCTATAGGATTGAGGTCAGGGATTTGTGATGGCCACTCCAATACCTTGACTTTGTTGTCCTTAAGCCATTTTGCCACAACTTTGGAAGTATGCTTGGGATCATTGTCCATTTGGAAGACCCAGTTGCGACCAAGCTTTAACTTCCTGAGATGTTGCTTCAATATATCCACATAATTATCCGTCCTCATGATGCCATCTATTTTGTGAAGTGCACCAGTCACTCCTGCAGCAAAGCACCCCCACAACATGATGCTGCCATCCCCGGGCTTCACTGTTGGGATGGTTCAGCCTTTTTCCTCCAAACACAACGATGGTCATTATGGCCAAACAGTTCTATTTTTGTTTCATCAGACCAGAGGACATTTCTCCAAGAAGTACGATCGTTGTCCCTATGTGCAGTTGCAAACCCTAGTCTGGCTTTTTTATGGCGTTTTGGATCAGTGGCTTCTTCCTTGCTGAACGGCCTTTCAGGTTATGTCGATATAGGACTCGTTTTACTGTGGATATAGATACTTTTGTACCTGTTTCCTTCAGCATCTTCACAAGGTCCTTTGCTGCTGTTCTGGGATTGTATATACACACACTTCAACTGTGTGTGTATATATACACACACACCACACACACACATTATCATATAGGCTATCCTTTACTGCATTGCCCATATGTTATTTTCACTAGTTCTCCCTTCATCCCATGTAAGAATCAGGTTCCATGTAGTCTAGGCTTCCCTTCTCCTTACTACTATGCAGGTGATCTAGTCAGAGCAGTTAATGTGGCTACTTCATGGACCGGGCTGCTGTGGAGCTTGCCTCTTGGTAGAGTATGCGTTCTCTCTCCTGCATAATAATTAATCTACATTATCATGGTCTGAATCAGAGACAGATGGCAGACCGTAGACCAGGGAGGGGAAGAGGAGGGAGAAACTCTAAAGGTTGCCTGTTGCCTCTAAAGATTATCAGAGGCATTTCCATCTCAGTGGGATGGGACTCTGAACGCTGACTACAGGGGGGGCGATGCCCTGTCGCTTGTACGTGGCTTTGTTAGCCGAAGGGAAGTGAATGATTGGGCTAATAAGCGTGGCATCACTGCAAATCAGTTAAGTGGAACATCTGAAAATGTAGCTGCCGCTGCTGCTCTGTCCAGCTTTCTTTTTTCTCTTTTTACCAACCTTGATTCTCCCTCCAACGAACCCTTTACTCCTATTGTATTTGGTGTTGTTGCTTTGCCAAAGTAATCACTGCCTGTCTGCCTGTATGACGGCCTCTGAAATAAAGCAATGCTGTGAAAGAGAAGACTTCATTAGCAGAATTCATTACTGAAAGGTTCAAGACCTGCGGCCATTGCCCGGACTGGACTGGGTCTCTGACAGCAAACATCACGAGCCCCCCTCATCCTCATTCTGGAGCTGCAGCTAACTCACTGCAGCCCGGAGGCCAGCCCAGAGCTCTCTGTCAGTGTTGCCAGGCAACCGTTTACAGATGGATGGAGGGAGGGTGGTGGGGTCTCGGCTGTGGCTGCCGCCCCCGCCCGTCCCTCGTAACAGGCCCGGGCAGCGAGAAGACTCATAGGGAGCAGATCGGCCACTCACCTAGCCTGGCCTCTCAAACTCCTAAAGACCTTGGCTCGTGGAATCTAATATCTATGATAACCAGCATCGTGTAATGATCCAACCTCCCAGAGCCATACATCTGGCCTCCCTAGCAAGTAAACATAGTCAGTTCCCCTGACCCAGCCTCTCCCTAAGAGATAAACCCCCACTGGCTAAATCCCAGCACCAGAGGTGGGCGAGTAGAACATTGTTTCCCCAACAGAACAGGGTCAAGACAGTAAAGTTACAGTGACAACAGGGGCCAGTCAGTTTGATCAAAGCAGTTTGCTCTCCCTACTAGAAACCTGATAGCGTGCCTCTGCTATTCTTGAGCTTCGATTTCCTCCTTAACCACCTTTTGACGGACAGAAAACAAGATGGAGGCCAGTAGCCCATAAATGAACTCCACGAAGATGTCTATACTGCACTGTGGCTGAACTACTGCACCAAGAGTATGTTTCCTATTTCTTAATAGAGAGTGGAAGAGGACAACAACAAGATGGCAGGCAGAGGGTTTTTCACTCCCTCAGACAAAAGGCTTTAGAGGCGCTTCCTTGTCTCCGGTCCCGGGCGGTGGATTGTTTTTGTTCATTTCAGGGGGGGCCGTCTGTGTGGAGGCCTTATTTGTTTCCTGAATCGCTAATCTGCCAAGTTCATGCCTGGGGCTGGCCGCTGAGAAGGGGGTCCTTGTTTCCAGCGATGCCGGGCGGTCCTAGTGACAGTGCCGCTTGTCCCGGACCTCTGCCTGATTCATTACAATACAGCTGCCTCCAGAGGCGACCAGGCAGACAGAGGATTTGTCCCAAATGGCATCCTATTCCCCATGGGCCCTGGTCAAACGTAGTGGACTATATAGGGAACAGGGTGCCACCCAGGAGCTGAGGCAGAGCATGCTTGCCTTGGCCCTTTCCTCTCCCCCACAGACACTCCTCAAGCAGGGTCGGGTCTGCAGCAAGCAGATGGACTCTGGGGATTAAGCCATTAGGCACATGGCAGCCATTGTGGGGCCCTAGTGACATCAAAGGTCATACCCCAGGAGTTACAGAGGTCAAGGGTGATGATTCTGAGCCCAGCTTGCTTGCCCTGGTTGTTTCCACAGCCTGAGGGGGAAAAAGCTGAGATGGACTGGCTGTGGTATTACTGCTTGCTGCTATTGGACCTTTCCAGAGAGTATTGATCCTTAAACGGCACTGTTGAATGTGCCAAAAGCAACAGATTTGGTCTTTTTGACTGGTATGATAATGATCACCCGTTAGTAGCCCTCTTCGTTCTGCCGAGGAACAGACACCGATTTAGCTCCATCTTATTAAAATATGTTCATATCCATCCTCAGGAAGAATATGACTCAATTATTTTCACTTCAAATTTTGTGACCAAAGAGCAAATACATATGCAAATGTTTTTTATATACATTCATAGAATGTAGAATAAATGTCAGTCTTGTCCAGGCCTGGACTCTACACAGACTGGTGCATCAACCAATCACAGCTAAAGTTGGCCTATTATGCAAATAGCTGTGGTCATATGGTCATATGCCTTTCACTTTGATGTTGCGCTCCACTGTACAGGCAGCAGTACAGCACTGTTCTGTTCAGATCATTGTTTAGAAGACAGTAGCTAGCAAAAGTCACCAACTGGTGACCGATTTTCTCCTTTTATTGTGTCCCGTTGACATTTGTACCACAGCGGCTGTGCAGGTGCCTTATTTTCCATAGAGGGAGGGAGCTCTCGTTTCACTTTGTTCATGGTGCCGGCCAGACTGGTTTTCTTTTCAAGCAACTTGTTCGCCAATGACCGTGAAGTGAAGAAAATGTCCGTGGTGACATTGCTCCCCTTGCCAATGTGAGGTTCCACAAGCCTCATCACCACATTCGCACCTAATGCCGATGTGGATATTTTCCCAGATATTGAAAGCCGTTCAGCGTGTACAATTACGCACACTCTCACTGTGTAGCCTACTCCAAGGAGGCCAGAGGAGACCGATACGACTGCTTTGATTGGGTGAACTGATATAGGGTACATACCATTTTGAGATTAGGCCTATAATTAGACTCGATTAAAACAATAGAATGGTCCGCCCTGTTCTTCAATTGGTGATTACATAATTATGCCTCGTTTGCTTCCCCTCGCTCATCAACTCACCCATTCTCCCCCCTTTCTCCCCTTCATAATTTGCTTAATTTATTTCCTCTTATGTGTGAAATTAGTTTTTGGGTAGTTTAGGTTCAGTTTCGAGGCAATTATTGGAGTGATTATCAGCTGGGCACTGCACTTTCAAATGTCAGGAGTAGGAATGGAGCAGGCCCTACCGTCGGGAGAAGGAATGGAGCAGGCCCTACCGTCGGGAGAAGGAATGGAGCAGGCCCTACCGTCGGGAGAAGGAATGGAGCAGGCCCTACCGTCGGGAGAAGGAATGGAGCAGGCCCTACCGTCGGGAGAAGGAATGGAGCAGGCCCTACCGTCGGGAGAAGGAATGGAGCAGGCCCTACCGTCGGGAGAAGGAATGGAGCAGGCCCTACCGTCGGGAGAAGGAATGGAGCAGGCCCTACCGTCGGGAGAAGGAATGGAGCAGGCCCTACCGTCGGGAGAAGGAATGGAGCAGGCCCTACCGTCGGGAGAAGGAATGGAGCAGGCCCTACCGTCGGGAGAAGGAATGGAGCAGGCCCTACCGTCGGGAGAAGGAATGGAGCAGGCCCTACCGTCGGGAGAAGGAATGGAGCAGGCCCTACCGTCGGGAGAAGGAATGGAGCAGGCCCTACCGTCGGGAGAAGGAATGGAGCAGGCCCTACCGTCGGGAGAAGGAATGGAGCAGGCCCTACCGTCGGGAGAAGGAATGGAGCAGGCCCTACCGTCGGGAGAAGGAATGGAGCAGGCCCTACCGTCGGGAGAAGGAATGGAGCAGGCCCTACCGTCGGGAGAAGGAATGGAGCAGGCCCTACCGTCGGGAGAAGGAATGGAGCAGGCCCTACCGTCGGGAGAAGGAATGGAGCAGGCCCTACCGTCGGGAGAAGGAATGGAGCAGGCCCTACCGTCGGGAGAAGGAATGGAGCAGGCCCTACCGTCGGGAGAAGGAATGGAGCAGGCCCTACCGTCGGGAGAAGGAATGGAGCAGGCCCTACCGTCGGGAGAAGGAATGGAGCAGGCCCTACCGTCGGGAGAAGGAATGGAGCAGGCCCTACCGTCGGGAGAAGGAATGGAGCAGGCCCTACCGTCGGGAGAAGGAATGGAGCAGGCCCTACCGTCGGGAGAAGGAATGGAGCAGGCCCTACCGTCGGGAGAAGGAATGGAGCAGGCCCTACCGTCGGGAGAAGGAATGGAGCAGGCCCTACCGTCGGGAGAAGGAATGGAGCAGGCCCTACCGTCGGGAGAAGGAATGGAGCAGGCCCTACCGTCGGGAGAAGGAATGGAGCAGGCCCTACTGTTGGGAGAAGGGGCAATGGGGTAAAAAAATAAAAATGATTGAATTAAAGAAAATTACATGCCCGCCTAAAACTGGTTCTGCTCTTGATATTAAGATTCTGACAATGGCGGCGTGTTTTATAGACTTATTTATGTAAAGCCAAGGACCGAGGGGGGCATGGCTTAAAAATTGTAGAGTAATAAAAAATCTAAATGACTGCTTTAACGGTTAGTGTGTTAAGCCATTAGGCACATGGCAGCCATTGTGGGGCCCTAGTGACATCAAAGGTCATACCCCAGGAGTTACAGAGGTCAAGGGTGATGATTCTGAGCCCAGCTTGCTTGCCCTGGTTGTTTCAACAGCCTGAGGGGGAAAAAGCTGAGATGGACTGGCTGTGGTATTACTGCTTGCTGCTATTGGACCTTTCCAGAGAGTATTGATCCTTAAACAGCACTATTGACTAGTGCCAAAGGCAACAGATTGGTCTTTTTGACTGGTGTGATAATGATCACCCGTTAGTAGCCCCGTCTGACCTGCCGAGGGGCGGACTCTGACCTGTGCTGTGTGCAAAAAAAATGCAGTGTCAACGCCCACTCAAGGTCTGTTCACCCTCAGGCCTAAAGCCCTGTTGAGAGCGGAGAGAAAATATAGGGACCAGGATATAACGGGAGTGACTACCCTCTTAGATTATTGAAATCGTCATTTCTTTCTAGCTTTTTCTCGACCTGCGAAAGAGGACTGACTGTTGCCCCCCTCCGGCTCTGTTCCGCTGGTCTTGAAATGCAGCAGTAACCACGACCACTAAGAAGGCAGTGAGTGCAGCACCAGAGCCGGAAAACCTCAGAATCCTCCTTCGGAAAATGTACTGCTATTGTGGTACGAGAGGCAAGACACTCCGTCTGCAGAGGAATGTCTATTTTTGGGAAGCTAGTCTAACCAACCTCACTCCTTCCCCGTTTCCAGCAGTCTCTCTATATCTCATTCTCAGAGGTCAGCTGACTCGGGAGGTGCGGAGAGATGTTCTGACTTCTGCGGGGTGGAGAGTGGAGTAAAACTCACTGTCATTGAGCCTTGTAGAAAAGTCCTTACGTAAGTTGTCGCAGCAACCCTTCACTCTCCCGTCAGAGGCAGGTTGAAAGGGTCATGTTGTGTTTCGCGCCAAACGCAGGGAAACTGAGCTCTGTATACAGCCCACAACTTAAATCGTTTTGGAAGTAATTGGCTGGAAGTCGTTCCAAAGGCAATCGTTTCCCTGCTAAGAGACCAAATTGGAATTTGACATGATTTATCAAGACTCACAGTAGACACGCTACTTTGGGTGGAGACGATAGAGGGAGAGAGAGAAGGGAAAAAAACAGCTGGTTGTTTTCAGAGAAAGGGAAGCGACGCTGCAGACTCCCTAGCACTGGCAGACTAATAATTCTTGCCCTATAATGCATGCTCTTTCCCTGCATTTAGGAACACGCCACCACCCAAAAACATATCATCAGCATCTCTGTTATTCAGTCCCTCTGCACAAACAATGCTTTTACTCGTAGTGATGTCCCACATCCGTACGAATTACAGGTGCGCGCGGACTGCAGTGCACGGCTTGAACTGAAAGCTTGCTGGACAATGTTCTGCCCTTCTCCTTTGGAGGTCACAGCTAAGGTCGCTTCACAGCTGGACCATAGGGCGAGAACATGAAATGACATCAGTACCCAGCAACACTGTCCACTGTGAAACTGGTGTTTAGGGCCAAAAAATTTTTTTAAGAGATTTCTGCTACACAGACGGTCCTCTCAGCAGAGGCCTGGCCTCCCCACCATGATGAGAATACACTGTGACACGGAGTAGCATTTTAAAGGCTTTATTTTTAGAGCTCTGCGCTGGAAAGGCTCCACCAACCATCTCATCTACGCAAAGCATGGGATTTAGGGAAGGGGAGAGACCAAAACAGACAGTCTCTTAACATTACTGCTTGTTTTGTTTCTCCGTTCGTTAGTTTCCGTTATGACGGCCATCGTTTTTGAAATGGCTTTTCTGTTCTGGAGCTAATATTAAAATATTTTGTCAAAAAGGCTTTTGTTGGCAATGGGTTTAGGCCTACACCTCAGCATAGAATGGGTGAGACACATGTATAGAATGGGCAAGGTCCAAGAATGGTTTGCCATGGTCGGAGAAGCTGACGTTTTGATTGTAGAAAGGGTGGGCAACCCGTTGAGCCATTCTACCGCTGAAGGGTATGACACGTGACATGTCCCGACGTCACTACAGCAGTGTGGCGAGGACACGTTCAGCGTGAACGCTTGCTGTGTCCTCTAGCTGTCAGCGCGCATTCCCGACTTCCTTTCCCTCACAGGCCTCGCTGGGTCATGTCACACTTTCTTCTGTGTCCTTGGGCGCTGTAGGGTCACTGTGACCAAACTAACCCAGAGGCAATCTTACACCTCGGGATTTTTTATCCCTGGAATCGCTAGTGTGATTTTTAAAGAAAACGTCCATTGAGTTGCTGAATATTTTCAACCCCAGAGTCACTAGCAAGGAAGATGGGCTGCTATTAGTCATATCCTCCTGTCGTGATAACAGATTGTGTCTGAAAGGACTGCTATTGTCATTTCTCCGCAATGGAATTGATTGCATTGTACTAAATAACAAAAACATTCTTACAAAGAAGAATGACTCTTAAAGAACTCTGTGGGCTACCCCTTAAGTGATGTTTGTATTCTTACTACCCTGACCTTTTCTGCATACAATAGTGCGTATGAAGTTGAATACCAAATGACTTTACAAATTATGACCAGGTTTGTAGTCAATGCAGCATCCTTGACATTGTAACCTTGGATTGAAAGGCTGATTATTATATTCTCACTCTGATTACAGCAGTCTAGTATGAATGGCTAAGGAGAAAGCGAAGCAGGATACAGTATTTGCAGTCCCTTCACATTTTTCTGAGAACAAGGTGAGAAAATGGTCGCCACAACAATTAAACAAGTTAATTAACTGCCAGCCGCTCAACGTTTTTTTCAAAAACTGACATCCTTTGATGTTTGTCCATGTTTCACTTCTCCTTTATTCGTCACCCTCTTCCTGTCCCTCTCCCTAAAGACAGGCAGTAGCGTTGTGTGGTTACACTTTCAATGACGCCGGCTATTGAAGTTCGTCGGACTCGTAGCAACAGCCCCACTCTGAAAACAAAATGGCCTCCGCACAATACGCACTGAGGGGAGCTGTCAGTGAGAAGACAAGCAACACGGCAGCCTGTGGGAAAACGCTGCAAAGAATGAAGAGAAGACCAATACGGAGAGATGGGAGAAGTCAAAGATGAACAACTGATTAGAATGCCAATGGGCTTGGCTCTGGTTGGATGTTTGACAACCACTCCAGAAAGACAGGCACACACACACTTATAAACACAAGATGGAGGGAGTAGGAGTGTTCCTGATGATGCTGTCTCCTCCAGCGCACTTCCTGAGAGCTGTGTGGGCTGTGTACAGTACCGCTATGTACTATCTACTGAGTGCTGAAAGAAGGGGGGGCAGTAGGGGTGGCGGAATGAAATCAAGTGTACTAACGCGGATACATAACCGCTTCTCCCACTGGGGCGGCCGTTTAGGAGAGTGAGATGGCTCGTCAACCCCATGGGCCTCTTTAAGTATACATGAGCACTTAACTTTCTGTATCCACCAGCCCCCCATGTATAAATAATGACCAACAGATTGCCATTCTCAATAATACAAGGGCTTGTTGTGTAGCCGTGTTTGTCGCACTGCAGCCCCGACTTCCCCGCCTCAGGCTTGTCCTTGAGGGCCTCGTTCAGCCCTTCTGGACCTGCGAGGCCTACCATACCTCAAATCAAATGTATTTATCTAGCCCTTCGTACATCAGCTGATATCTGAAAGTGCTATACAGAAACCCAGCCTAAAACCCCAAACAGCAAGCAATGCAGGTGTAGAAGCACGGTGGCTAGGAAACACTCCCTAGAAAAGCCAAAACCTAGGAAAAAACCTAGAGAGGAACCAGGCTATGTGGGGTGGCCAGTCCTCTTCTGGCTGTGCCGAGTGGAGATTATAACAGAATATGGCCAAGATGTTCAAATGTTCATAAATGACCAGCATGGTCCAATAATAATAATCACAGGCAGAACAGTTGAAACTGGAGCAGCAGCACGGCCAGGTGGACTGGGGACAGCAAGGAGTCATCATGCCCGGGAGTCCTGAGGCATGGTCCTAGGGCTCAGGTCCTCCGAGAGAGGACCTGCCCTGTCCCACCTCCTGAGCCCTTCAGCAGCCACTCTCGGCCTGCGAGGCCTATCCAACCAGCCCTGTCCCAGCGCTTTCTCCACCAATACTCTGAAACGCTGACTCATGCTCCACAGCCTTGGTAACTTTTTCAAAGTTAGACACCAGAAAAACCCGTTTCTATCTACAGCATTAATTGAGGCCCAGTTGGAGACTTGTTCTGAAGGACAGAAAGAACTCATCCCCTTCCTCATGATAATGGAAATGAAAGACACATTATTAAAGTCGCTGTTTTGCGCAGTGTCATTTCCGATGACTACATTTAAAACACAGCAGTTATCTAAGCGGCTTAATTGGAAAAATGTCCTTCCGGTGGGCCGGCATTTATTCTCCCAAATTGAGATGTGCAAAGGAATTAATAAGCTACGTAAAAGTTTATTGTAAGAAGAAATGGAGGGAAAGCAAGATGGTTGTCTCTCCACTGCTGTACTAAAAGGAGGAACTGAGAGGGGGAGAATAGCAAGGGGTTGTCTCTCCACTGCTGTACTAAAAGGAGGAACTGAGAGGGGGAGAATAGCAAGGGGTTGTCTAACGCTGACCTTTCACTGCTGCACAAAAAGGAGAGAGAGGAAGAGGGGAGGAGAATCCTCTTCACCTCAGCCCTTGGCTCTCCTCAACAGGATATCCTAAATCCAGACCAGGGTTGTGATGTTCTCCGCATGCAGCAGCTGGGGTCTGCCTCTGCACTGTCTCAGTCCAGGGCTGCGTCATAGTGCACTACTTTCAACTAGGGCTCTGGTCAAAAGTGGTGCACTGTATAGGGAATAGGGCGCCATTTGGAATACACCCCAGGTTTGTAACAGTTAACGTCTGGTCTGCCCTTTCAGCTCTGGGAAGCAAGAGGGAACCACCAACAGAGACATTTGCTCTAACCATAGAAATAGACTAGGCTAGAATGGGAATTCCCATTTAAAGTCAATTGTTTCTAAAACAATCCTTCAATGTTCATTCTTGTCGTTTTCATCTTACTGTCAAGGTCTAGTATCTGTTACTTTACTAGCTGGTAGCTACTTGACAGTAGCTGTAGCAGTTTCTTCTCTCTCCCATATGTTGCTTGGCATCTCCAGTCTGCTCCTTACCGGTGTCTATTTCAGGGCAGTGTTCACCTCCACCAGGCTGGTCACATTACCTCTGCTTCAGGTTTAACTCCAGTCTCTCTACCTGCCAATCACAAATCTCTGCTTCCCTTAGACTCCAAGCAGGACTGACAGCATGGAGCGTTGGAGCATGGCCTCTCCTCTCGCTTTCGTGCTCTCTCTCTGGGGGTAGTAAGCAGTGTTTATCTCCCCCTTCTCTCTCTCTGCCTGTGGGTAGTAAGCAGTGTTTATCTCCCCCTTCTCTCTCTCTGCCTGTGGGTAGTAAGCAGTGTTTATCTCCCCCTTCTCTCTCTCTGCCTGCGGGTAGCAACCAGTGTTTATCTCCCCCTTCTCTCTCTGTCTCTGCCTGTGGGTAGTAATCGGTTTCTCTATCTGTGCTGTGGTGACTATAGCCAAGGGCATTTTATAGTCAATAAGAGAACTCTCTGCTTGGTTTTGTTGCCTGGGTGACATGTCAGCAATGCTCTCTCTCTCTTTCTCTCTCGCTCTCCTTTTGTTCCTTTTTCCCACTAACACACACATCACCAATATTTTCCCCTGCAGTCTGCCACTTTCCTCTTGCTGCTTGCTCTATTTCAGGGATGGGCAACTCAATTCAATTCAAGGGCTTTATTGGCATGGGAAACATGTGTTAACATTGCCAAAGCAAGTGAGGTAGACAACATACAAAGTGAATATATAAAGTGAAAAACAACAAAAATTAACAGTAAACATTACACATACAGAAGTTTCAAAACAGTAAAGACATTACAAATGTCATATTATATATATATATATATATATACAGTGTTCTAACAATGTACAAATGGCTAAAGGACACAAGATAAAATAAATAAGCATAAATATGGGTTGTATTTACAATGGTGTTTGTTCTTCTAGTCCTCGGGGGCCTGACGTTTTTTCCCCAGCTAACACACCTAACTCCAATAATCAACTAATCATGATCTTCGGTTTAGAACGCGATGAGTTGAATCAGCTGTGCTTGCTAGGGATGGGGGGAAAGGGTGTTACCACTCTGGCCCTGAGGAATGGAGTTGCCCATCTCTGGTCTATCTGGTCTCAGAGGACTTCACAGATGCGTGTGTGTACACTACAATGTGTGCTTCACACACTGTGTGTCCTAGGTCTATAGGCTATGTTCAGGGCGTCAGGGTAGCCTAGTGGTTAGAGCGTTGGACTAGTAAACCGAAAGGTTGCAAGTTCAAATCCCCGAGCTGACAAGGTACAAATCTGTCGTTCTGCCCCTGAACAGGCAGTTTAACCCACTGTTCCTAGGCCGTCATTGAAAATAAGAATTTGTTCTTAACTGACTTGCCTGGTTAAATAAAGGTCAAATAAATAAACCATTCTGCAGGGCCCTCTATCTACCCTCTCTCAAATGAACTGGTTCTGGCCTAGGACTGTGGCGGTCCTAAAATTGTCAGCCGGTGATTGTCATGCAAATAACTGCTGGTCTCACGGTAAGTGACCATTAATGAACATAAACCCGTTTAGCATCCCGTAGCTTCCCACGCTTGGCCCACACCTTTTGGAGCATCTACATTTCAAACAGTCCACTAAGTCCATGTAATATAGCCGACACATCACAATGAATCCCTTATTTATTTTACAGGTGTAAAGAAGCATGATATGAAGAAAATGTAATCTATTTCAGAATAGCATACTCTGAGTTGTCCTTATGTTAGGTCCTGATCTGACTGAGCCATATGGCTGTGGACTTTAGCAATAAATAGATATAGTAGCATGAGAAAGCTGGGATCCTCTTTTTCAAAAGTGGTCAGTCAAAACTCTGTTTTCACATGCGATTACGCAGTGACTGGGTCTCTAAGAACGCTTGTCACTAGGCTCTGAACTCTAACCATATAGTTCCTAGGTCTATAGGCTACATTTGGAGTTATTTGATCATTGTAGTTGATACAATCCTTATCAAAACATAAAGGACTATGGGCCAGGCTACATGAGGTGTGATACAATCCTTATCAAAACATAAAGGACTATGGGCCAGGCTACATGAGGTGTGATACAAACCTTATCAAAACATAAAGGACTATGGGCCAGGCTACATGAGGTGTGATACAATCCTTATCAAAACATAAAGGACTATGGGCCAGGCTACATGAGGTGTGATACAAACCTTATCAAAACATAAAGGACTATGGGCCAGGCTACATGAGGTGTGATACAATCCTTATCAAAACATAAAGGACTATGGGCCAGGCTACATGAGGTGTGATACAATCCTTATCAAAACATAAAGGACTATGGGCCAGGCTACATGAGGTGTGATACAATCCTTATCAAAACATAAAGGACTATGGGCCAGGCTACATGAGGTGTGATACAATCCTTATCAAAACATAAAGGACTATGGGCCAGGCTACATGAGGTGTGATACAATCCTTATCAAAACATAAAGGACTATGGGCCAGGCTACATGAGGTGTGATACAATCCTTATCAAAACATAAAGGACTATGGGCCAGGCTACATGAGGTGTGATACAATCCTTATCAAAACATAAAGGACTATGGGCCAGGCTACATGAGGTGTGATACAAACCTTATCAAAACATAAAGGACTATGGGCCAGGCTACATGTGTGCAACTAAGATTTGAAAAACTCGCCCAAAAAAAGGGCAGGCGCTGTTTCTTCCCTTACTGCACACGCTGGGCAACATTCCCAAGTGATATTGTCACGCATCAGACTATTCTTCATTTAGTCTCATCTTTACATATACTAACTAATATATGTGTGAAATGAGTTGGACCGGACTGAACAAGGGCAGGGGGAAAACAAATGTCATCTGTGCACTTAAATAACGAATGGAGGACGCTTTTCCCGTGGTTCGTTTTCATGCCAGCCAGGTACCAAAACGTCATGATACTTATGATACCAACATTTTAGAACCCCATAGTACCGTTACATATGATACTACTGACTTTTCAGCCCTGCTGATCTAAAGAACCTGCTGGCGCCTGTTATAAAATGTTTATAAAGTCAATTTAATTTATAAATTCTGATCAATTTAAGCAACAGCTGCTAGTCTCTTGTCTGCATTTGTCCAATAATATCCACTTCACGTGTGGCAGCTGTGATCAGCCAGCCTCATCCCCTACCAGCCATCACTCACCTGCACTGACCAGTCTGAGTAGACTTTGCAAGTTCGCTTTTCTGCAGATTCTATGTGTCAGTTAGGGAAAATGGAGCACAGATTCGCGACAGGCTTATAGCTTTACAGCATACAATCTTCTCTAACCTAAACATTAAAAAATGTTTAAAAATATGACTCATATTACCGGAGGTTCCTTTTTTTTGGTCTTTCTATCAGGATTTACACACATTTTATATCATTTCACAAACCAAACCGGGCCAAACAGGATGCTAAGCCACTTATTATTATTTTATTTTTTCCCACATTGGTATCCCGATACTAAATGGGCATCGTGATACTTGGCCTGGTATTGTGTTTTGTCAAATGTTGGTATCGTGACAAGCCTACTATAATCCTGTTGCAAAGCAATGTTCTTAATATTAGGAATGCCGTTTTGGAGAAGCATAGTCACCGTAACAGCCCTAACTCTGACCCTCTACTCTCACATCTAGCACTCTGAATCCCAGCACCACACCTCTCTCAAGGCCTCAGTCTCTCCCTTCCCTCAACTGTCTGTTCAGTTGGTTAATAGGACTGTAGAGCACTTGCCCTTCTCCTATACAAGCGGCCTCACTGGTACCACTCAAAGAAAGGAAACTGTTTCACTGCACATATAGCCTACTCAACCATTTCTGTATAGACACACAATGCTCAACCATTTTATTTCCCCACACACACATTTACCGACAGTTTATTTCCCAACCAACACACTTACCTAGATATTTGTGTAGCCTCACGTGTGTGTAATTTCTGCTTCCTCGTATTAAAACCAATATGTCGTACGTTCACTGTAACCTTCTGTCCTCCCTAATCTAACCCCTCCTCTCTGTAGACTTAAACATGTTACATGAGGAGAGTCCCATGACACACGGCAGGTCATTGAGCCGTGTCAACGCTGCTGTTTACACACACTTCCTCCCCTAGTGTCACTCTGTTTGCCTCAGGCTGTTGAGTCAACCAAGTCACCACACACACACGCCTCAGCTCATGCAGCCTAAACGATGGACCAGTGTTTGTTGTGCTTGTACAATGTATCTGTTTATGAAATTAATCCATTAAAATTTTGGAAGCCACACAACCCTCTCTGGGCAATTTGAACCAAACTGAAACACTATCACACTATTATTTGTCCATTAAGGAGGTAAGTGTTTGGAGCATAGGGACTGTCGCACTGTAACATTATAGCTGTACTTTAGTGCCGGGCGGGCTGGAATACTCTGGGCGGGCTGGAATACTCTGGGCGGGCTGGAATACTCTGGGCGGGCTGGAATACTCTAGCAGAGTGTTAGCTGAGGCACTGCAGCGGCAGGGCAGAGGATGGATAGTGGAGGTGGTGAAATACCTGTGAGGTCTGGCCGGCCACTCTAAATATGATTAACATCACTATTACTCAGTAAGAAATTTGACTTCTGCTTTTAACCCAACCCCTAACAAAGACCCGTGCAGCATTTGGTGAGAAAGGCAAGCGAAGATGCTGGAGACTTCCACACTGGGCGCAGGGGCACAAAGGCAAGCGAAGATGCTGGAGACTTCCACACTGGGCGCAGGGGCACAAAGGCAAGCGAAGATGCTGGAGACTTCCACACTGGGCGCAAGGGCACAAAGGCAAGCGAAGATGCTGGAGACTTCCACACTGGGCGCAAGGGCACAAAGGCAAGCGAAGATGCTGGAGGCTTCCACACTGGGCGCAAGGGCACAAAGGCAAGCGAAGATGCTGGAGGCTTCCACACTGGGTGTAAGGGCACAAAGGCAAGCGAAGATGCTGGAGGCTTCCACCCTGGGCGCAAGGGCACAAAGGCAAGCGAAGATGCTGGAGACTTCCACACTGGGCGCAAGGGCACAAAGGCAAGCGAAGATGCTGGAGACTTCCACACTGGGCGCAAGGGCACAAAGGCAAGCGAAGATGCTGGAGACTTCCACACTGGGCGCAGGGGCACAAAGGCAAGCGAAGATGCTGGAGACTTCCACACTGGGCGTAAGGGCACAAAGGCAAGCGAAGATGCTGGAGACTTCCACACTGGGCGCAAGGGCACAAAGGCAAGCGAAGATGCTGGAGACTTCCACACTGGGCGCAAGGGCACAAAGGCAAGCGAAGATGCTGGAGACTTCCACACTGGGCGCAAGGGCACAAAGGCAAGCGAAGATGCTGGAGACTTCCACACTGGCCGCAGGGGCACAAAGGCAAGCGAAGATGCTGGAGGCTTCCACACTGGGCGCAAGGGCACAAAGGCAAGCGAAGATGCTGGAGACTTCCACACTGGGCGTAAGGGCACAAAG
This sequence comes from Oncorhynchus kisutch, assembly GCF_002021735.2. Lineage (NCBI taxonomy): Eukaryota > Metazoa > Chordata > Actinopteri > Salmoniformes > Salmonidae > Oncorhynchus > Oncorhynchus kisutch. The sequence goes on from NC_034185.2 coordinate 56,233,016, forward strand.
GCAAGCGAAGATGCTGGAGACTTCCGCACTGGGCGTAAGGGCACAAAGGCAAGCGAAGATACTGGAGACTTCCACCCTGGCCGCAGGGGCACAAAGGCAAGCGAAGATGCTGGAGACTTCCACACTGGGTGTAAGGGCACAAAGGCAAGCGAAGATGCTGGAGACTTCCACACTGGGCGCAAGGGCACAAAGGCAAGCGAAGATGCTGGAGACTTCCACACTGGGCGCAAGGGCACAAAGGCAAGCGAAGATGCTGGAGGCTTCCACACTGGGCGCAAGGGCACAAAGGCAAGCGAAGATGCTGGAGGCTTCCACACTGGGCGTAAGGGCACAAAGGCAAGCGAAGATGCTGGAGACTTCCACACTGGGCGGAAGGGCACAAAGGCAAGCGAAGATGCTGGAGACTTCCACACTGGGCGCAAGGGCAAGCGAAGATGCTGGAGACTTCCCGCCAGATTTTTCCTATCAAACCCGGGATTCAAACTGGCAGCCCGCGGCTGCTGACTCACCTTTCTAACCACTTGGCTACAAGCAGCATGGATACAGACCCGGGTGTTCTCAACATAGAGATGTATTTGGGTTCGACCTAGCTTCTCCTCAGGGGATATGGTGACTACCTGAGTCTGAGACGTGTGGAAAAAGGGAGGATTGCATACTGTGTAAGGGAGTGACGCACCTGAAGGGCAGACCACCGAGTGTGTGTGTGTTTCTGCATTCATGTGTGGTGATGCTAACCGGGTTAACCGAGGAAGTGTGACGAGTGTGTTCCCAGAACGGGAGGACGCTCTTCCACACCACTGCTGGCTCAGCCAGTCATGCAGAAAGACGGCAGGATTCCGCTATCAGGGAGCATGTGTTAAAACCCACCAAACGTTCACACGTACACACACACTAGCAGATTACTGCTTCAGGTTCAGCTCCAGTACACACACACATGCATTCATGCATAAACTCTCACCAACACACACACCCTCTCACTGGCTGACAAACACACACATGCTTATTTACACAAGCATACACTGTCATGTTAATATACTGTACTTGCATACTCAGGAGTGGAGGAGAATATTTCAGACATGGCTGTGGTTATGGGCATTCCTCAACTACTCGGACCAGGTTGCATTGCTGTTGAGTTGCGTCAGTCACATTCCACTGACAAACCACCCAAAACAAATTCCATTTATGTCTCTTTCACTTTGAACACAAGACATGGCAACGTGTGTGTGGCAGCATTTTTACCGCCTGACTCCATCACAACACTATCACTCACTCCTGCTGTTAGCCTGTTATAGATAAGTCTAATCCCTCAAAGTCCATTTAGACAAAGAGCCTGTACTTTTCAAAGGCTAAGCCAATGGCCAACATCTAAACAAGATCAAGCGTTGTCCCCCGAGTCTCTAGTAATTGGACAGAGGTTAAAAATGGCCGCCGCCTTTTTCATATTGACCTCCTCCTTATCATGAGACCATAGTTTGTGACTTGCTCCTCTATTTGTAGCTGGTTGCTGTGGAGATGGCATTTAGGACATTGGGTAGGTAAACTGTCAAGTATGGGAGAACAACGGTATTGAAATGGAGCAATGTTTCAGGACTGCTAGTACAATGTGCTTTCTGGTACAAAGAGTTGTTGTTGTTGGTCGTAGCTCAGCTAAACACGTCAAGACGTTCCTGGATCCTCCACCTGCATTCCTTCCATGTTACACCGTCCTTCAGGCTCACCTGTCTTCCTGATTCATCACGCTGTAATCTTCAAAAAGACGTAAAAAAACCAAACACCGGCTACCTCACCCTACGCTCCAATTTGCTTCTCCATCCTCGTTTAGTTTCGTGTCTTCTCCGCTAGCCTCAGACCTAGAACTCAAAAGCTTTCTTCCTCTGCTCTGGAGAAAACTATCCCACTCTCAAGCTTTTCTGAGACCCCAAGCTCAAAGTTGCCAGCTGCTCCATCCACTCAAATGACATCTCAGAGAATAGATTTAGCTCCGGTTTGGACCCTGTATAGTTACCTTCTCCTTTTGAGAGGGATGTTTTCAAGTATGGAGTTGGCTCCAGTAGGGTGTAGTTGAAAAGAGTGTGTGGCGTTTTCTAGAAAACTGTACATGAGAAACATGCTGTGGGTTCTAGTGAGATTCCTTTACCCTGGCAGCATCTCCTCTTCCTCCTCCTCTTCTTCCCTGGCTTGCCCCTTCCAGTGCAGGGTCTAGGAGAATGCCTATTGTTAGGGGAGCAGCAGGGCTGTAATTTGGAGTTATTTTTAAAGGAGAAAGTGACGTCTGTCTTCTGCTGAAGCGCGAGTGTGGGTGGGAGAGACGCAGTGTGTGTGTGTTGTGTGCGCTCCGGATGTACAGAGCCACGGCCACGCATTCATAACTCAATGAACAGTCCCACATCTTGGCAAAGTGCTTCACACCCACACACCACTCTGCATTTAAAGGTCACCGTTTATTGAGATGCTGAAGCTTGATAATATGGACATGGCCAGCCCATCTGCATTCTCCCATGGCATTTTACTACATGCTGAGTTCCTGGCTTTATAAATTATTCTCCAAAGGAAGGTAAATGCCTTGGTGGTGGGGGGGTGACCAATATACATGCCTATTCCCCCATGTTGACAACAGAAAGATGGAGCGCAACAGAGTCTGGCTTCCTGCTTCTTATCTGTAATTTGCAGAGGTCTGGATTGAATAGCCTGCTCTTTCTGATCCTATTAGGAGAGGGCAATAGTTCCCCAGAGAGGCCTGTTCCTGTGTTGGGAGAGGTGGGGTGTTGTGGGACTGTGGTTAGGAGAGGTTGAGATCTGAAAAATGTGTAATGTGAAAAAAGGAGGTGGAGCTATGGTCCCCTATTGAGCACTGGGCAGAACCCAGAGACCCAGGAAGGTCCAAGGTAACCCAGACACAGTTGGGCTCCTCACACTCCTCCTCCTCCTCCTCCAACTAGCTCATCCAGACACCCAGAGCCAACAGCCAGCAAACCACCGCTGCTTTTTTGCAATTTGGCTCGTTCTGCCTAATCTGGGCTGTGGAGTGGCACTTTTGAATAATTAAAGGGGGTTTATCCGTTCCTCTGTAAATGTTGCGCAGGCCAAGTTTCACCTGGCTTACGGCTGCCAGTTCTGTAACCCTCTTCTCTCCGTGTTCATGTCCATGTGGAATATTGATGAGGTAAATGCAAAACATGCTAAACTGCAACAGTAGGGATGGGACAGAGGGGTAATATTCACGTTAACTGCGTTATTGTCAGTGTTATTAAGTTCGCTGTTCATGGTACAGGCCTGCAGCTAAATCATATAATGATGTTCTATAAATGCTCCCAGAAACATATCAACCCCTGACATTGTTTTCCTGCGTGGCTGTCTGGTACATAAGTCATGCTCTGACTGATCTTGTTTATAGCTGCCGTTCGTAGCTAGCAGAACATCTCTGTATTAATTGACTATGGGTAAAGGTCAAGACTGGCTTTGAAGAATCCAAGAGGGAGCACTCGTGTTTTGCTTTCTAACTCTGTATGTGTGCTTATCGTTCTTGTGTGTGTGTGTGTCAGCTTCTCTGTAGTTCAGTGCCAAAGGGTTAATTCAACCCATCCATAAAGGACACAACACTTCCTGCTGTCTGATTTATTCGCACTACTCGACAAGGTCAACAGCTTCCTCTTCCCCCATTTTCATTTGAAGTCCCTCTCTAAAGGCAGGTCACAGATCAGCGATATATTATATCAGTAGGCAGTGGGAAAATACGAGGTAAGCGATGGTTGCTGTTCTCAGATCTGGCCGGACCTCCATAGCTGGGAGGTGCCGTGCCTGGCCCACCCCAGAAGCTCCAGTTGGGGTGTCAGGAAGAAGCCTCTAGCTCCCCATCCACTGAGAAACTACAGGAGCCCACCACCCAGATATACTTTTTCCCAACAGTGCTGCTGGAAGTTAAACACGAGCCTGCTCCCTACTTCCTGCTAATAGATAAAGCGCTGGTTTCTTTCGATTAGGAAAATAATCCAGGTGACCTTTTTGTCAGCCAGGGGTTTAGTTCCGTTTCTCTCGGTTGTAATCCAGAAAGAGGCACAGTTGGTTAGATAAATGTCACAGTGACGTCCGACGTCTCTCTTCTCACTTGAACCCCGGGGCAGAAAAATATCAAAGTCTTTAGTCAGCGGTTTGATTTCTTATTTACTTATTAAGTATTCCTTCCAGGAAGTGGGAATGCCTCGTGGTGGTATTGTGAAGCCTGACCTTCAATGGCTTTCAGCAGGGAAATAGAAAGTCCAATTTTAGATCCTGATGGTGGATAAACAACTAATAAAGCTCGATATTAGTTTTGTCACAGTAATTTATGGTGTTATTATCACGGGTCCATAGCACACCCAGTCGCCCCTGGTGTCTTGGGCTTTATTGTGTGTGTATGTGCGTGCACGCACCCTAGTCAGTAGGTTGTCTTTGTCATTAAACTTTTGTTCTCCATAGTGCAGAGTTTTGTACACTTTCTCCTCTCCAAAACTCACTGTAGTGGAGACTATTGGTCTCTCTGGAATTTCCGATGGGCTTCCCAGACTTTCAGCCTGCCAGATATCAAGCCTGAGAACAACCTTGGGTCCAGGTTAAGTTACTATTTGACTCTTAACAGCGTGTGATTGGCAGTAATGGACATTGCCCTTCTATCCTCTGTTCTGTCCATATCTTTCCCATGGAACTCTCGTGATGTCACAATAGGAGATGTCAACCCTCCTCACTTTAATTTCCTCGTTGACCTGACCCCAATAGAGGCCTGGACTCTCGGGGGTTGCAGTCGCGTGGGTGGCTAAAGGCTGTTATGCTAATGGCCCCAAGCAGCCACAGGCAGATGTCATTATTCAGAATAATTCCCCAGAATGGAATGCTGCACTGATGGACCAAAGTTCTATTTGTCACACCTCTCCCCGTCGCCGTCCGTCGATCGCATGTCATCTGTCTGGTTGGAATTGCACCCTGCTATTGCTCTCTCGGTGAGCGTCCATTGAGATCGAAGGCCCCCCCGCCCACGGTCCCCTATTTTGTCACCGCCAGGACAATGACACGGCGGTTATTCAGCGACGCACCACTGCCCAAGACGTATTTGCTGCTTCAAGTTCAACAAGGCCCCACGTTGAAACATTTGATCAAGGAGGCCATTCTCCTACAGCTTGAGGTGGGAAAATACCCTGGCTATCTGTTGCCTTTGAAAAGCTCAATGTCTAAGTCCATCTAATCCACCTGTAGAGGGTTAAGGGTTAAGTCCCTTCACTTTTCACTTTCTACCCTTTATTTAATGAAACTTCATGAAGAATTATGAATTCCGTTGAATCAGTTTTGCAGTTCCTTTTTCTTTTTAAATACTGCAGTATCACGTACATTAAAAAAACAGTCAATTTTTCCTGAAAACTCATAAGCTAATTTCTATTCTGTTGGCTGAAACACTGCCATAGAAATCCATACATCCACATGCTGTAGCCTACAGTTTGCGTAGGAAGCTCCATACGAGAGAGAGAGAGGAGAGACATAAAGGGAATAGAGCATTTGCATTTGCCCTCCAGACATACCACTGCGCTGTTACAAGATAGTAATTTTACTACATTCTCCATTCTAGTTCCCAATATATATTCCAACACCGAGAACCATTCATCATAGCCTTCTCGCTCTCGCTCCTCTCTCTCTATATATCACGCTCTATATAGATATATGGATAGATCTATATCTAGATATATTTATATATCTATAGAGCGAGAGATCTGTCAGTCTCTCTCACAGGTGTCTATCACTTAAAGACGGGAAGACAAAACACGGACAAGGCTGAGATATGAGTGTACTTCGGAAGACACCTGTTTTGTGGAAGCCCAATGTCTAGAGGGTTTTTAAGAGGTTTTGTGGGGTAAGAGCCTAGCGCCGCTGGATGTTAATGCTTTACCGAGCGGCAGAAGGGGCGCAACAGAGGTCACAGACTCTTCAAAGGCTGGGGCGCCACCGCTCTCACGTTCCACACATTCCAACGTACTGTGTTAAGGTTGGGCAGCGAGGGGGTTGTTCTCAAGAGGATCCAACACACACACACACACCATCTCGGTGTGCTGCTTGGTGTTGCTGTGGCAACAAAAACAAATGAGGAAAGATTTCCAGTGCAGGGAGAGCTCCAGACTATCTCAGTTATACTGCACCTGGCCACCTTTAACCCCTCCAACACTAGATTACATGGGGAGCAGGTCTCTCTCAAAGGCCTCAATTGTCCCCTTTAAAAGTAGTTTGTGTCATACATGTGTTGTCTTTGGCATCATTAAACTGAAGACTTATAGTTTTTATCAAATATTCTCTGTAATTAGTAAATTGTTGGTTACCTGCACGAACCCAGTCTTCACTATGAGTCATCCAACTAAGTAATTCACAGAAATGCATAAACAAAGTAAATATGGTTACAATAAATGATAGGAGAATGTGCCCTAGTGGGCTAAACCGGTATGGCAGCTTGTTAGACAAAAGGGGGAGTGGGGGTCACCTGAGAAGTCACTACAGTTGATAATTATAACAATTGAAATGCTAATGCTTTGCACATGAACGCTCACTCATTCGGGAACAATTGCAATCAATATATATATATTTACGCCCAGTGTGTCGGGATCTTGGTTGAAAAGTTTAGAGGCTCCCTAAAAAAACATGCCACTTAAATACATCTACGGCTGGATTTTTTTATTTAACTAGGCAAGTCGGTTAAGAACAAATTGTTATTTACAATGACGTCCTACCCCGGCCAAACCCTAACCCGGCGATGCTAGGCCAATTGTGCGTCACCCTATGGGACTCCCAATCCCAGCCGGTTGTGATTACAGCCTGGAATCAAACCAGGGTCTGTAGAGATGCCTCTAGCACTGAGATGCAGTGCCTTAGACCGCTGTGCCACTCGGGAACCCTCGTGGAAGTGACTTTTCGTAGCAGTTTAGGAGAGTATTTTTGCTAACCCTAATCAAATCATAATCCGGCTTTATTTATATAGCACATTTCAGACAGGAATGCATTGCAACGCGCTTCACAGGAAAAAACATTGATAAAGAAGAATGAAAATAAAAACAAACATTTACTACACAAACATCACAGGATAAAAACTAAAGTATAACAAAACCCCTTTTCCTAACCTTAACCTAATTCTCTTAACCTGCTGCGTAAGTTCTCCTAACCTGCTATGAAAAAATAACTTCCGGTCGTAGCTGAATCGATGTGGTGTGTTTTTAGGGAATCTCCAAGGTGTTGATGAGAGGGAAATGGATGGGTTTTTTTAATCACTCAACCTCGACTGACACTAAGGCTTCAAAGCACAAAGCTGGATTTCTAGAATGTGACCGTATGTTTGCTTCACCGGTAGTGTGCTGACAGATGTCTTAAAGAGATAATAAAACAACGCACCTCCCATGTTGCCAATGACACTCTCAATAGGAAATATGAGCACTGCAACAGCCTTTTTATGAATCGGCCCCTATGGAGGCTAGTTTGCAGGCTAGTTTGCAGGCTAGTTTGCAGGCTAGTTGCAGGCTAGTTGCAGGCTAGTTGCAGGCTAGTTGCAGGCTAGTTGCAGGTGTTTGCAGACCTAATGCAAGATCCCCAGACTAGTTTCCCATTTGTCCAAATTGATCAACGTAAGCGAAAGGGCTTTTCATGTGTGTTTATTTTCTACACAAGGCATTATTTGAATAACAATAGCCGAGCTAGCTACCTGCCAGTGCAGGATTTGTTTACCAGATAGCTGGATAGCCCTGTGAAAAGCTTCCCTCTTACCTTGGAGGTGACAAATACTATAAAGTATTTTCTTTTAACAGTGTGTGTTCACCTCAACCATTATTATTGATTAGTTTGTTCAGCTGTGACTTTGTTTTGTTTTGGACCCAAACCAGTAGTTTAGAGTTGTTTTTATTTCCCCTCGACAGCAGTATAATTTGCATGTGATAGCCCTTTCCCAGTTGTGAAGCCATCACCTATGTTCTAGTTTTGATAACTAAGGCCCATCATTGTTTTTGCCCATATTGAAAAGGAATTAGGTGTAAATCAGGTGCTGCACCTGAAGTGCATATTGTGTACCGCTGCCGACTAGAGAATAATGGATGTCTCTTTATCCCCGGGCTGAATGAAGTGTGGAATATAATAGATGAATGTTATGTGTTTATTATGCATGGACTGAAATATTAACTACATTTTTTTGTTTATTCAATATCATATTCTCCCTCTAATATTTATATTAGTTTCTCACTTTTCGGGATGTAATTTGTCTGACTGCCCTAAGCAGAGCACTGATTATACAGAATATCCTATTTAAAACAAGTTGTGATAAATACCTCCTGCCCAGTGATGGGGAAAGAACATTAGCAGTGCCACTGCTGCCATACCATGGGGTGTGTGTGGACTGCAACAAGTGAGGGGGTTGACTCGGTTGTATACAGCTATGATCGGAAAGTGACTTTTTCATAGCAGGTTAGGAGAATTTACTACACAGCAGGTTGGAATAATTAACATGGCAGGTTAGGGGAATTAGGTTAAGGTTAGTGAAAAACCTCTCTCAACCTGCTAGGAAAAGTCACGTCCCGTCGTAGCTGTACTCCATCTAGTCACATCCGTGATTTCCTCCTCCCTTTTCCTTCCTGGCTGCTGTGTATTCGCACCAATAATTGATGCGCTGCGCATACTGTTTATTGTTGGACTGCACCATTCGCCTCCTCACTGCCGGGGAAAATGTAATCCGAGCTCTACGCAGAAACTAGCGTTGTGAAGGCTCTGAAGAGGGCATGGCCCTCCCCTTTCTCCCCTAGCCACTCCTCCCCTTTCGCCCGAGTTGCAACTTCCCCTTTTTTATCATCTCTCTCCTTGCTCATTATCCTTGCTCGTGCAGTCCTGTGGGGCAATCCGTAGTGAGAGCCTACTAGCTCCATAGTTCTGTATTTGAATCGTTACTGAGAAAAATCAATCAGTGTGGCACGGACGGAGCTAATTCCATACCGAGAAATCTACTACACCTACCGTCAAGCACGCACGCCCGTTCGGTGACGTGCTCGAGCATGTCCACATCAGAGATTGTCACGGATCTACCCGCGAGCACCCAGCCCTGCTCCCCTTTGCGCTGCGATTCTACCACTCTGACATATTGGGGATTCAACGATTCGCAGTGAAGGAATAGGAACCCACAGCCGGATTACCAAACATGGGTTTCTACGGCACTTTAAAGATGATTTTCTATAAAGTGAGTAGGCTTTCTACGTCTGTATGCATCATCATGCCGAACAATCTTGATGTCATATCGTTGCATTATTGACATATTGACCAAGCGCCTGGGAAATAATTTTCTGCTCGTTGCGAATTGAATGGCCGAAAATGACTCGCCGCTGTATACATCAGCAGATTGAATGGGCAGGTACTGCAGAGGTTGAACGGGGAACAGCAGGGAAATTATGCGGGGCTCATATCATAGCCGATTTGATTCATATTTTAGAATGACTGAGATTCATACTGAGCACATCCGTTTTCATTGTTATGACATTCAGGGTACAGGGAGGTCGGCAACAGAATAAATCAATATTGCTTATGAAATACATTGGGTTTTATGTATAGGCCTATTGCATAATAATTACACGTGAGGTTTGCTGTCGTAGCTTCACATTTTCCCACTATAATATTTGAGCAACGAGCATTAATTCCTTTACCATGGATTACGCCCGTTGTTGAAAGGCTGGGTCACCGCGTTATCTGCCCATCAATTAACTGCACTTGCGTGTCACACTGACGGTGTGAGCAGTGTGTTCCTTTGCATCACGGCATATTAACCAATAGGCTACAATGCTACATTATTTACCCACATAGAGTGCTTTAACATCAAAACGAATGATTAGACTAGATACTTTGTTTTTTGATGTGTTTATGGAGGATGCAAAACCAGACATTCAGAATATGGGACTTTTCCTCCCATTTTTGCATAGAATATAACCTCCCATTTCCAGGTTATAGTGAGTTTTTTTTAATCAATACTTTTAGGTTAGGTTGTAGCTGTTCTGTTTCCTATTCCAAATATTTCCCTTGGTCCGCTTATGTATTATGCATCAGGCTATTACATATGCAGTTGTGGGCATCTTGTGTTGCCAAGTGTCTCACTGCATAGTTACCTGTAGGCTATCTGATTTGTGTCTGTTGAAGAAGAGACTATATTGCTTACACTGTAGACTTGCTTGAGACTTCAAGAACAAATTATGGGTCACTGTGTCAGACTGCTGTGTATAAGGCAAAACAACCTTTATGATAGATTTTTATCCATCATAGTTTGTCATCCAGAAATGCACGCTTTATTGTGGTGGAGTTTTTCATAGACTTTGGTGATGAGGTTGAAAGACTGCAAGTCGTTTGCTGCAACCAACATCACAGCGTCTCTTAAAAGCGATTACGGTTTCAAGTGTGGATAACATTGACGAATGCGGTTGCTGATCCGCTTAATAACTTGGCTGTGTGGAAAGCGAGCCCTTATGAGAGGCAATCAACCGGTATGAACTGAGCACACCGGAAACTCTGAATAACGTCTTTTACCGGGCAGGGGAACATCCCACACCTCCTGTGTCAGTGTCCACCATCGGTTACCGTTAAACAGTTTCGGCACGTCCTCCCGAAACTAGGAAAGGGAACGTGCAGCTGTTGATGATTTATAGTGGATCATATTATGTAAACAAATTGGGTAAAATCACTTCAAAATTCATTTGCACAAAATCCAAGGAGAAAAGGGCTGGCTAGTCAAATTGACTGGGCTGCTGGGTTTGGATGCATTTCAGGTTTTTAATTAGTGGGATTCAAATGTGGACTGTTTGTTCAGCCAGGCAAGGCGTTTCCCACCTCTTATTCAGATAGGATTTCAAATATGATAATGAGCCTTTCTGTTTATTATTTCCATTTCAAGAGGTATCAAGTAGGAGGCTGTCATTTCATACCGAAATTATATTTTTCTGTCATTCGCTGTGTGCTCCTGTTGTAGCAAATTCTTCTCAGTGAGTAGCCGACTCTTCCTCTCATTTCATATTCTCTCACATTCAAGCGACTATTCTACAGTCGTATAATTTCATGCATAGATGCTCTTTCTCTGCCATCCACTCAGCTGCTGTTATAGGGAGCGTGTTCTACTCTGTAGGGAAGGTAGTGCTCAGTGTTGTCTTGTAAGAATCTTCTGTTTTAATCCTCCACAGGCACAGAGGGGGAGACTGGCTGTTTTTTCAAAGCCTAATAGAAAATCCAGTTTGACTTTAATTTCTCTGAAAGCAATAGGTCCCTTTGCTATCTGTTACGGGTGCCCCATCTCTTTCTTGTTATGTCCCAATTCTATTTGTTTCTCCAATGGAGATCTTGAAATGATTTCATGGCTGCTAGACATGGTAATTGAATAACTGTGGCGTGCACGGAGAACGTTATTCCAATTAGTTATATTTTCATAAGGTCTACATTCCAATGAGTAATAACACATTACAGTTGGTTTATCTGTCTTTTCGACCGACTGGGAGCTAATCTTTATTTTGTCTATTATAAACTGGTTACTAATGTATTTACAGCAGTAAAAAAATAAATGTTTTGTCATACCCGTGGTATATGGTCTGATATACCACTGCTGTCAGCCAATCGGTATTCATTCACCACCCAGTTTCTAATAAGAGAATGATTTCCTCAGATCTTATGACGTACTCTTTCATTCTCTCTCACGCTCTCTCGCTGCTTTTCAAAATGTCCTTATCTCTCTATCCAGCTCTCCTCCTCCTCCTTCTCACAGTTAGGGAGGTCAGAGGTGTGAGACACAGAGTGACTGATTAGTAGCTGTCTACAAACAACATTCTCCGTCTCGTCTTGGGTTACCTTTTCCCACGGCTGAATTACAAGAGACTGGTTGTTGCACTCTAATGTGTTTTCAACGCCTGCACTTGGGAGATTCCCTCGTCAGCCACTACCCCCTGTACCCCGCGCACACACACACACACCCCTACTCTCCCTAGTACTTGAACTGCCATTGCAGTGAGGTTATTCCTTGGGGAACAAGGGATTGGGGTTGAGAATGAATCCCCTATCAAGCAGAGAATATCTTATAAAAATCCAACCGCTTCCTCGAGTGAGAAAACAACATTTTAACTAGATGGAAAACACATTGATGATTAATCTTCCGTTCTTCACCAACATTTGGAATGTTATTCTAGAATTGTTTTATTTTTTTTATTGACATTTCTTTCCAGAATCCCTTTTTATTGCCTTCTCTGCAATGCATCCCATCAAAATCTCTTCTCAATGATTCTGATTCATTTGTCTCCTCGTAGTCCTGTTCTCCATCTCAGGGAGATGGCTTTCATTTATTTGAACAGTTCTTGATCTGACTCGACTGTCTCGTCAACGCGCTGCTAACCATCCCACTACGGGGCCCCTAATCAAAACCCAGCCAGCTCTTCACAAGAAAGAGAAACCAGAACCGCTTCCCTCAGCTCAGTCAGACCACCAGACACACAAACACACACACACTCAGCGCCAAATGATCTGGTGGAAATTAAACTATAATCAATAGTCTTTGATATCAGTATCGTTGTTTGGTCCTCCAATCAACTAGGCTACATCCCCAGCTAATAAGTTCAAAAGTAGGCCTCCCTTCATACAGACCTCATTGCAGTTCTATAGCCACATTGCAGGCTAGGCTATATTATCTATTTTTCTGTGGCTCCAGAATCGGCAACAAATGAAATATTTAGCATTCTTAACTTGTCCTTGGCGTAGTTTCTGTCCATCTCCGTGCATCTAGCTAGTGTTCCATGCATGTGTGAGTCCCGACGGTCAGAGTGCAGTGACATGAAGATATGAATAGTTAATAGGTATTCTTGGTCTGTTATAGTCCAGTGTGGTCTTTGTGGTGGAAATTGCATCTATTTGGGTGAACGTCCCATATAAAATAGGCTAAATGTCTATGTCACGATGTACCAGTCACAGACACTACCAAAGTGGAGTAAAGCAAACACAACACGAAAGAGGCTTTGTCTTTTGAAACCCCCCAGTGCTCCTTCCTAACCGGGCATTCAATTACCCAAGTGCATACAAATCCTTTTGAGACTCACTGTACAAGTACGTCCCCAAAAAGAGTTTTATTCAAATGTAATTTTGGGCTCGGTGTTTGATGGACGCTGAGGCCTTTTTGTTTTCTCCTGTTTTAGATGTTCATTATCCAGGCTCTGACTATGCACCCACTGAGGCAGGAGAGGTTGTGTGTATGGTTTCCCTTGAACCACCCATGTATAAATCGAGCTATTCTAATCAAGGTATTCTTTCTAGCGAAGGGTGCAGTCATTGCCCATCCTATAGCATATAGCTGCTCCCAAAATGATTGTTTCAGTGAGTGCGTGTGTGTGTGTGTGTGTGTGTTCGTGTCCCCTGCTCTTTTTCAGTATGCAACCTATTGGAGTGAAGCTCATCGGTGTTAAAAAAAAAAAACTACCACACCTCAGCCCTGCCTTTCATTTGGCTTTGGCTCATGGGGATCCCAATAAAAATAAATCATAAAATGTCTTTCAGTTAGAGCCAACCTTTACCACACCTCACCCTGTTCTTTCTCTCAGCTGGAGCCAGCGCCATCGTCTGCATTAAGAATGACTGGAACTTCAAAATTCTTTGCCTTTTTATCTATAGGCTGAATAAGTAGGGACCCTTCGGATTGTTCATAATTTACGTTTGCTCACGTGGAAATGGTTTGTTCACGTGGAAATGGTTGGTCCCCGTGGCAAGGCAAGGGAACTCTATCTGCATTTAGTTTTATTCTTGTGAGGATCTGTGCCGTGTGCACATAAAGAACTACAGTTGTGTTCAAATCATTTTCTGAAGGAAACAGTCAGTGCTTTCCTGCTGTGAGCCTCAAAAGCATTCAAGTCAGCGTTTGTTTGCAGTACCAGTTATTCAACAACAAAATCGTTCTTTCCCTGTTCTCAAAGTGAGGCGCTGCTTCGTTCTCCTCAGGAGTACAGCCTGTAAATGTTAATGGCAGAGATGACTCATATCTTCTGTCTTTGAGGAGAAGTAATCTGGAGAGTGAGGCAGCAATTATCATTTACACTCGAGCCAGGTCTCATCTTTCACCAAATGTTAGGTTGCTGCAGGGAGGTTTTTAGTTTTGGGCCCTGTCATTATTTTCTTATAGAGGGTTGCAAGAACGAAGGAACATGCGCACGCACACAAGGGTGTACCTCTGTGGTGTCTCTTGCTCTACTGCCTCCTAACATCTCTTCTCCTTTCACCTCCCTTGTTTTGCAGATGAAGAGAAAGTTGGACCATGGCCCAGAGGTCCGATCTTTCCCTTCAGGAAAAAAGCCCTGCAAAGGCTCCGAGTATCCAAGGTAAAGAACCCCCCCCCCCCCCCCGCGCACGCGCGTTCCCATCTCCCCTACCCTGTTATCCAGTATCCAAGATGAAGAACCTACCCCCTGTTCCTACCAGTTAACGAATAGATTTAGCCTTCCTACCCAGTAAGACCAGCAATGCAAATAGTAAAGAAACCCTGACCCAGTTCTGTTGTATCACAGACAGGATCCAGCAGGCAGCCCCCGTTGTCCCTGTAAGTCAGAATATTATGTAGTTATTCACACTAAGACATAATCCTCATAAGAAGTGCTCACCGCAGCATGTTCCTTGCCCATTAAAGTGTACTTCATGCCTTCCTGAGGACCCTGACGAAGCACTGCTGCCTCACTCACTGGCAGCACTGTGCTGCTTCTGCAGACTTGTAATTGCCACACGTTGGTCTAGCTCTCAATCCCATTAAAAATAAACCCGTTATGAAACAGACCTCTCTCTTTTACCCCGTACTTTTGTCACTAAGCAGAATGGTGTGAGGAGCTGCTGAATGGTTGGTTTGGCGTTTGCCTAGTACCGAATGAGCGCACGCCTCGTGGCTTCCCTTTGGGGGGGTGGGTTGACATTGAACTTAATTCTTTGGAACTATGTGCACTTTGAAGTCTCAGGGCGAGAGGCGCACAGAAATCCCCCTAAAATTCACATTCCAGAATTGATCTGCACCTCAATAGCAGTTCTCTTTCCCCTTAAATCAAGTCGATTTTAAAAATATTTTTAGTTGAATAAAAATAAGTTAGTAACCCAAACCAAATTGAATCAAGCTTGTGTGCAGATGCATTTAGTTGATTAATGATGATGGAAACATGGGAATAAACAGCTGGTTTCAGTTCCAGAGAAACACTCTGGAAGAGATCAGGCTCGTATTCATTCATGCACGGCGTACTGAAACATTTAGCAAAGGAACATTGTATTGAACATTTCTTAATTGACGTTCAGGTAGTACCTTCCCGTTTCGTGCCTAATGAATGTGAACTTGGTTTCAGTTCAATTCCAGAGAAACTGTTGCATTGAGAAGAGAGCAGGGTGTATTCACTATGAAGCAAACTAAATCAAACGGGTAGGAACCTACCTGAATGTGCCCAATAGATCACTCTGTTTTCATTGCAAAATGGTTTGCTACGGTGTACACTAATGAATACACCCCAGCTATAAAAACCCAGTTAAGTCTCCTTTTGGCAGAGTCCCAGGGTTGTTTCTCTCATTAGTATCTGTTGTTTGCTTCTCCATCCACCCAACTTTTGTACTCCTCACTGCTATTGTAATTAGTGAGCGGAGTGGAAGATATCTGCAGAAGCTGCTACTGCTGTAGCACCTGCACTTTGCCCGCATTTGAAACTATTCATAATGACCTCCGTGTTCCTCGCTATCAATATAACCCTCATCCTTCTCCTCAGAAGAACAGGAGAAATAGTTTTTCTTCAGTGTAGTCTGGTTATCTTTTTCTTGTGTGAAAAAAAAATAAAAAATCCTGCGTTCTTACTCGCTCCCTCCCCATCTCTCCGTATTTCTCCCCACAGTGCTACAGGGCTGGTCCCCTACCCAGCCACCCCCACCACGTTTGGGCACATCAGGACAGCTAACGGTCAGGGGCAGCAGAGGCGGCGTATCACCTCCATCCCTTCTCCCACAGGTCTCCAGGAATGGCTCCGGACATTTCAGGTGAGTTAGTTCCCCCTTCGCTCCTCCAATGTCTTCCTGTCATGTCCATCCTCCCCTTCCTTGTGGTCATTTCAGGTGAGTTAGTTCCTACCCCCTAGCTCTCAGTTCCTAATTGGCCTCTGCTCCCTGAGGAGTGATAGTTCTAACTAAGTAGTTAATTAAGTAGGTAGTTCCTAGTTCCTCCCAACTCCTTTGTTACATATGTTGTCGTCGTCCCCCCTCCCCGGAGTGTCTTCCTTCGAAGCCCTGGAGCGAGAGCTCATCAAAAAGCTGATGCTGCGCCCGATCAATGTTTCCTCAAGCCTTGAAGGTAATTGCTGCCTTGATCTTTTGGCCCACACATTACCATATGCACTGTAGCATGGGATAGGATTTAGCCTACCTGTTTAGAATACAGGCTCCAATATTGTATTTGTGCAGCCAACGCCCGATGTATACTATGTCAACAGTTGAACAGGTGTGATCTTTGTTCAGGTAAATCTTTCAAAGCCACATAGTATTTTAGGCCAGTCAGCTTCGTATGACATATTAGCCTATGGTCGAGTTCTAACGTCACAGCCAATAGAGAAATCCGTTTGTCTTTCAGGTACTTCCTGTAGTGCCTCAGGTCAGAAATAGTTTATTATATAGGGAATAGGTTGCCATTTCAGGCACGGCCGTAATGTTCCTTCTCTGCTTTTTGATAGGGCAACAAAAGCCTTGTTGAGGCAACTCCACAATGATGACTAGTGGTCAGACATCAGAGATTTGTTTATAGCATTTTGTTAATATCAAATTCATCGTCAGTAAGCATCCCTTTCATCCGAAATGGGAACAATGCTGAGTTTATTTGACTTGGCAACCAACTCGCTGTAATGCTGCTGCCTTCTTCGCTGAAGTGTTTTTTACAGCAGGCTTTGTGACTGTATTGACTTTGCCCGTCATAAAGGCCAAATCTTTGGGGAAATAAACAGGAAAGAAATTAGAGCTTTAGCTCCGTCTTCAAAGCATTCTCTGAAGGTAATGGCTGCATAACCGCAACGAAATGTCAAGAAATCTTGTCAAGAATTTACTAATAACAATCCTGTCGGCAACATCTTTCTGCTAATATTGCGGTGATTAACTTTCTTCACGTCTCTGTTTGGTGAATAAACCAGTTTACTGCTATTGTGAAATGTAATCCCATCCTGTAGAGATTTCCAGCCACAGAAGCCAGACTGCAGCATAGAGATGTCAGGCCAAGTTCATTAACAATTGGATGCCTGTAAGTCTTACTTCAGGATGTTAAGATTCCGCAGCTGTTTAGAACAATGTTGCGTTCAAGGTCGGGCTTTTCCGCTCTGTTTACTTCTGCAACAACTACCTGTAAGATCAGTACCTGCCTCTCCGGGACATGGCACGGCATCAAACAATTCAGTCAGACATCCGTTGTCAAATATTGTAACATTGCATTTATCGCTTAATCGTTCCCAAAAAAACACTAATCCTGTGAAATAGCTTGTCCATGTGAGAACTCGCCCTCTGTGTGTGGGTTTTTAACAGAGCGGGAGAGCGTGAGAGAGAGAGAGAGACTATTGACGTAGTTCACCTGCTATGGCCCCATTTTTGCCTTTCATCTGACAGCCCGTATTAGACGCAGCTAAACCCACAACGTGCATTCTGTACATTCTCTTTCCTGTCCTGGCATGCTTAGACCCTTTTTGTGCTTCCTGTGGAGTGAGAGAGAAATTCAAATGAATCCTCTTTACGAGGTTTTAAGATGAGTATAGCCAGAAAATAATGCTATCCAAATGTCATAACATTGGAAAGAAACATGGCGTTATGTCGTCTGGTTGAAAACCAGGGTTGACTGACCCATGCTTTGTAATCAGTGCCTTAATTCGGTGCGTTACCCGCCAAGCATAAGCAAGCTTTGTAGCTAGTGGTGTTTCTACCCAGAAAGCTAATTCCCAGAGGCATAACCAAAGGGTGTTAAGTCGCCTGCCAGCCAGCGCTGAGTAACCATTCAGTAATCCAACCCTTTGCCCTGGTTCGAGAAGTACTGCTTTGAACCCAACTCCCTGATTACCTTCCTAACTACCGGCATAGCCAGCTCCTCCGGTGGCGTCAGTCTAACTGCCAAATTACAGATGCTTTACATGCCCAATGCTTTCCATCCTCCATCCTTCTCTCTTATAATCACTGTGTTACATTTGAGCGCTCTCCCAAAAGGAAAACCACGTTGGCCCCAGCACCTAGACACTTGGTCTAGTTACAACTACAGCCCTTGCTAGCTGAGCTCAACAGTTTGGCTTTGAGCTTCAGGCTGTGAGCTGTGGTGAATATTCAGCCAGGAGAAATCCCCAACGGAGCATAGCTAGGTAATAACAGTGCTGATGAAGGCCAGGCTCTTGATGTGGAAATGGCCTCTTAATGTGCCTGTTGCCAGTGTAGTTAGCGGCTAGGTGCCTTGGGCTAACTGGCTTCTGTTGAGGGAATGTGTTATTCACTTGCGTACACATGACCAAAAGTATGTGGACACGTGCTTGTCCAACATTTCATCCCAAAATCATGAGCTTTAATATCGCGTTGCTCCCTCCTTTCCCTCCTATTTCCTTTCACTGGAACTAACGGATTCCTAGCCTGAATCCATGAAAAACAGTCCCAGACCATTATTCCTCCTCCACCAAACGTTACAGTTGGCACTATGCATTGGGGCAGGTGGTGCTCTCCTGGCATCTTCCAAACCCAGATTCGTCTGTCGGAGTGCCAGATAGTGAAGTGTGATTCATCACTAGTGAACGCGCTTCCACTGCTCCAATGGCAGCAAGCTTTACACCACTCCAGACGATTCTTGGCATTGCGCATGGTGGTCTTAGGCTTGTGTGCAGCTGCTTGGCCATGGAAACCCATTTCATGAAGCTCCCGACGAACAGTTCTTGTGCTGACGTTACTTCCAGAGGCAGTTTGGAACTCTGTAGTGAGTGTTGCAACTAAGAACAGACTATTTTTACACACTACGTGCTTCAGCGGTCCCGTTCTGTGCGCTTGTGTGGCCTACCACTTTGCAGCTGAGCCGTTGTTGCTCCTAGATGTTTCCAATTCACAATAACAGAACTTGCAGTTGACTGAGGCAGCTCTAGCAGGGCAGAAATTTTACTAACTGACTTGTTGGGAAGGTGGCATCCTATGACAATGTGCCACGTTAAGTCACAGCTCTTCAGTCATGCCATTCTACTGCCAGTGTTTGTCTATGGAGATTGCATGGCTGTGTTCTCGATTTTATACACCTGTCAGCAGCGGGTGTGGCTGAAATAGCCAAATCCACTAATTTGAAGGGGTGTCCATATACTTTTGTATATATAGTGTATGCTTTGGCAAATATACACACTTCTACACCTATGCAAAGTGGCTTTTACATTCCACCACACTTCTAGCAAGCACCCTTGTATGCCAATTCAACGCAACACACACAAAAACAACTTATTTTACAATCAAGTACCATCAACACAACCAACACATAAAGTCCTTTCCATGTACTTCTCTCCTGACCGGTCCTGTGTGTTCCACAGCTGGAGTAGTGTACCATCGACACATCCCATCTAACCCTTCTCTCCCTCGTCCTCCTGTGTGTTTTTCAGAGCTGGAGTGGCCCAGAGAAGCTGATGGCGCTGGATGAGTTGATCGACAGCTGTGAGCCCACGCATGTCAAACACATGATGCAGGTCATTGAGCCGCAGTTCCAACGTGACTTCATCTCCCTGCTGCCCAAAGAGGTGACAACCCCTTTATAGTTCTTTCTAACCCCTCCCTCTCTCTTTCTAACCCCTTCTTCCTCAGCTCATTGAGCCGCAGTTCCAACGCTACTTCATCTCCCTGCTGCCCTCTCTCTTTCTAACCCCTTCTTCCTCTCTCTTTCTAACCCCTTCTTCATCTCTCTACTGCCCTCTCTCTTTCTAACCCCTTCTTCCTCTCTCTTTCTAACCACTTCTTCCCCTCTCTCTTTCTAACCCCTTCTTCCTCTCTCTCTTTCTAACCCCTTCTTCCCCTCTCTCTTTCTAACCCCTTCTTCCTCTCTCTCTTTCTAACCCCTTCCTCTCTCTCTTTCTAACCCCTTCTTCCTCTCTCTCTTTCTAACCCCTTCTTCCTCTCTCTCTTTCTAACCCCTTCTTCCTCTCTCTCTTTCTAACCCCTTCTTCCTCTCTCTCTTTCTAACCCCTTCTTCCTCTCTCTCTTTCTAACCCCTTCTTCCTCTCTCTCTTTCTAACCCCTTCTTCCTCTCTCTCTTTCTAACCCCTTCTTCCTCTCTCTCTTTCTAACCCCTTCTTCCTCTCTCTCTTTCTAACCCCTTCTTCCTCTCTCTCTTTCTAACCCCTTCTTCCTCTCTCTCTTTCTAACCCCTTCTTCCTCTCTCTCTTTCTAACCCCTTCTTCCTCTCTCTCTTTCTAACCCCTTCTTCCTCTCTCTCTTTCTAACCCCTTCTTCCTCTCTCTCTTTCTAACCCCTTCTTCCTCTCTCTCTTTCTAACCCCTTCTTCCTCTCTCTCTTTCTAACCCCTTCTTCCTCTCTCTCTTTCTAACCCCTTCTTCCTCTCTCTCTTTCTAACCCCTTCTTCCTCTCTCTCTTTCTAACCCCTTCTTCCTCTCTCTCTTTCTAACCCCTTCTTCCTCTCTCTCTTTCTAACCCCTTCTTCCTCTCTCTCTTTCTAACCCCTTCTTCCTCTCTCTCTTTCTAACCCCTTCTTCCTCTCTCTCTTTCTAACCCCTTCTTCCTCTCTCTCTTTCTAACCCCTTCTTCCTCTCTCTCTTTCTAACCCCTTCTTCCTCTCTCTCTTTCTAACCCCTTCTTCCTCTCTCTCTTTCTAACCCCTTCTTCCTCTCTCTCTTTCTAACCCCTTCTTCCTCTCTCTCTTTCTAACCCCTTCTTCCTCTCTCTCTTTCTAACCCCTTCTTCCTCTCTCTCTTTCTAACCCCTTCTTCCTCTCTCTCTTTCTAACACCTCTCTACCCAATTGCTTTTCTACCTCCTAAAGAAGTGAGAACCACCTAACTCCCCCAACTGCACTTTCCCATCCATCCCTGTTGCCCAAAGAGGTGAGAACTGAAAGCTCCCTGAGCTGTCTTCTTATCTCCACTTAACTCATTGGAAATAGCCTTAATGGCACCTTTCGGTGGGTTTGTCACCCTTCGCTCAAACTGAGGACTAATAACACCGGGCCAATGTGTCTCTGTTCA
Source organism: Oncorhynchus kisutch (assembly GCF_002021735.2). Lineage (NCBI taxonomy): Eukaryota > Metazoa > Chordata > Actinopteri > Salmoniformes > Salmonidae > Oncorhynchus > Oncorhynchus kisutch. The sequence goes on from NC_034185.2 coordinate 56,254,239, forward strand.
GGACTCTATGGTCTCAGGGGATCTATCTTAAACAGCCTCCTGTCACTCCTCAGAGAGGTCCTTATCAGAGTGACTGTCTCAGTCTGGCACCTGCCTCCTGTCTGTCAGGTGTGAGGGAGGTCTGAACGGGGAGTGGAAGAGGGGAGAGGAAGGCAAGGTGTGGAATCGTCTGTAATGGGGGAATGAGTGAGTGAAGGGAGATGTGTGGGAAGTAGTCTGGAATGTTCCATAATGGTCTAAATAGCCTCCCCTCAGCTTGCTCCAGTGGCCAAGTCCCTTCAGACTGTTTGTTTAGCAGAGGTTGGAGCATGAGGCAACTTGTCTTGCTCCCTCTCACTGCTACCTTGTTTAGAAGAGGTTGGAGCCTCAGACAGCCTGTCTTGTTCCCTCTCACTGCTACCTTGTTTAGCAGAGGTTGGAGCCTCAGACAGCCTGTCTTGCTCCCTCTCACTGCTACCTTGTTTCTTCCCATTTAGCTGTTTCTGCTTTGCTTCCCATTTGTTCTCTCCTCTTTTTATTTCTTTCTCTCTTTTTCTCCTTCTCTCATTTCTCTTCTCTCTTCTCTCTTTTCCCCTTCTCTTTTCTCTTCTCCTCTCTTTTCTCTCCTTTTCTCCTCTCTTTTCTCTCCTTTTCTCCTCTTTTCTCTCCTTTTCTCCTCTTTTCTCTCCTTTTCTCCTCTTTTCTCTCCTTTTCTCCTCTTTTCTCTCCTTTTCTCCTCTCTTTTCTCTCCTTTTCTCCTCTCTTTTCTCTCCTTTTCTCCTCTTTTCTCTCCTTTTCTCCTCTTTTCTCTCCTTTTCTCCTCTTTTCTCTCTCCTCTCTCTTCTCCTCTCTTTTCTGTCTCGTTTCTCTCTTTTTTTCTCTCTCGCTCTTTTTTCTCCTCTCGCTCTTTTCTCTGTTTTCTCTCCGTCTCTCAGGCTGGAGTGTGATAGGGTGTGGTAGGCACTAGGCAGAGTAAAGAAGCGGCAACAGAACAAACCCTGGGGGCAGTTCAGTGGTATCCATATATGGATGAGACTGAGACACGTAGTAAGACGAAGACACCCTGTAGTACCCTGTTATGTAACCAACTCAATACACAATCAGGGGTTCTGCTGTGCTGCATCGATGAAACACTTTCAAACGCTCTCAATTGCTCTGGATCGTCAATAATGGCTTGGGGATGAGGTATGTTTGAGTTGTAGAGCACGGGTATTTTAGGAGGTGTGGGGTTGGTCAACTAGACCCAGAACACCCACTGAACCACGGCAACGCCCTTACGCTGTAAAATAACCTTCTCTCTCTCTCTCTCTCTCTCTCCTTCCCTCTATCCTTCCCCTCCTCCGTCAGTTGGCCCTGTACGTGCTGTCGTTCCTTGAGCCCAAGGACCTGCTGCAGGCTGCTCAGACCTGTCGTTACTGGAGGATCCTGGCTGAGGACAACCTCCTCTGGAGGGAGAAGTGCCGGGAGGAGGGTCAGTCTAGACGCACTTAGCCAATAGGAATCACTGAACCGGTATACGGGCATGACAGGCACAAGCACTGGCCTGAAAGGAACAGGCTGAAGTAGTTTCAGACCATGATTGACACCAGCATTGACCAATGTGATCCATGGTCAGGCTAGATTGACAATGGCCTGAGCAAACAGTAGATATTCTGCGTTCTGACGCAGTCTCGGACTGACACTACTCCTCTCCTCTCATCTCTCCACAAGCAGGCATTGATGAGCCTCTAGCCTTCAAGAAGAGGAAAGTCACCAAGCCGGGCTTCACCCACAGCCCCTGGAAGTGTGCGTACATCAGGCAGCATAGGATAGACACCAACTGGAGGAGAGGAGACCTCCGTTCACCCAAGGTAGACATTTTGTCTTTGCTTCCCCTTATTCTCAACATTTTATATAATTAAGCAATAAGGCACCTCGGGGGTTTGTGGTGTACAGCCAATATACCACGGCTAAGGGCTGTTCTTATGCACAACGCAACGCGGAGTGCCTGGATACAGCCCTTAGCTGTGGTATATTGGCCATATACCACAAACCCTCAAGGTGCCTTATTGCTATTATAAACTGATTACCAATGTAAAAATGCATGTTTTGTCATACCTGTGGTATGCAGTCTGATACATCACAGCTGTCGGCCAATCAACATTTAGGGCTGAAACCACCCAGTTTATAATATAGATAATTTTATTTGCGTTCATCATTAGCCCACAGTATTTAACTCTGCTTCCGTTCTCAACTTTGGAGTTGTTGGTTTTGTATAAAACTTAGAATCTAAAGCCTTTCTACGTTCCTTATTAGACGGTTTCATTATATCTTAACACTCCCTTGAGACTCGTATGGATTTTATATAAAGCGGCTTTGAATTAGATCAGACGTCCAAGTCGATAAGGCTCTTATGCTGGGTTTTATTAGAAGCCATAGGTGGGTCAGTTCTCTAACTCTCCTAAAGAAGATTTTGGTAATGGCCGTTCTTATAGATAGATTTTTTTCTTATGGTAGTTCTTCTCTAGCGCTCGGCATGACCTCAATTCTACTTCTACATCAACCTGCTGTTTCTTGAGTGTTTCGGCCTATCCTGTTTTCAGAGTTTAAATTGAGCTTGACTAGCAAGGGAGAGTGATCTTCCTAATATGCCTCGTATGGCTAATTTCAAAAGCCCTCGGGTCCTATTGTGACGAGAAGGAATGGCTGACGTAACCGTGGTTACTGCGCTTGCTCTTCACACTCCGTCTGTAACGCGCTCTGTCATTCGCCGAGTCGGCAGTTCTGAGTTTAAACACACATACACTCACAAGTATTTTTAAATGGGGGTCTCTGTACACCTGCAAAGCGCCGTCGTGACATTTACCTCAAGTCTTTGATGTCTGGAGAAATACAGCCTTGTCATTGTTCCTGTTTTGGTTCTTGACATTTTCTTATTCTCCCTCACTCCGTCCTCTCCTTCTCCGCCGTATCCATCTCTCTACCTGTTCTCTCCTCTCCATCCCTCCCTCCCTGTCATCCATCTCTCTCTCTCCTTCCCTCCCTCTTCTCCTCTCCATCCCTCTGTCCTCTCTAGGTGCTTAAGGGTCATGATGACCATGTCATCACCTGCCTCCAGTTCTGTGGTAACCGCATCGTCAGCGGCTCTGACGACAACTCGCTCAAGGTCTGGTCGGCTGTCACAGGAAAGGTAGGACTGTCACTCATCCCTCGCTCTCCAACCCCCACATTGAAACTAGTCCAAACCTTTTTGACTACAGACTGCAGATGTAGATTGGTATGGTTTGGTTCTGGAGATTATGAATAGGAGTTTAAAAAGTGTCTCATTGGTTGTTCCATCCCACTGCATCTCAGTGTTATGTGGAATACAATACACATTGTAATGAGTTCCTGTTCTGAAGGAACACATTACAGCTGGTCTATTTCTCATTACCGTCTCATTGATCTGTAATGAAGCATGTTAGCAGGAAGTCAATCCACATGCTATGGCAGCTCTTTAAATGACTTAGTGTGTCTTCACTCAATACCTCAGATTCATGATCATGGGTTTGTATTGATTTTTGCATTTAAGGTTTACTCAAATTCATAGGCTACAGTATACTGCATACTGGAGATTTTATACAAATGATACTGCTTGATGCTCCAGAATCTCCCTGAGACCCTGACCAAATTGCAATTGATTAGTGACATCATTCAACATTGGCACATAACACCACCTGTCTAACAATTACTGCAGCATATTGTCTGGAATCCATTTTGTTCTCTCTTCCTCCTCCTGCATGTAGTTTTTGTCCCAAATGTCACCCTATTCTCTATGTGGTGCACTACTTTTGACCAGACACCTATGGGCCCTGGTCAAAAGTTGTGCACTACATAGGGGACAGTGTACCATTGGAGATTGAGCCTTCGCCATTGCGCGGACCTTGTGTTGCTGGTTTATAGGGTCTACTAAAATGGTGGCATTGGTGTGGGCCTCGCTGAGAGAGGGAGAGCAAGAGGGATGGAGGTAGGGAGGCTCAGGGAGTATTGTAAATCACCTCTTCCCTGGTCTTTCGCCGACTCCATTTTCACTGGAGCTCTTAATGACATTTCTCCTTTAGGACAAAGCTCTCTGGCTTTTTAAAGTGCAAGGAGAACGACTAAGGTTCTTAAACAAAAAGTTTCAGACGTTCTATCCTTGCATGGACAATTACAAATACACTCTGAATGCGTCAGTGGTGCCCAGGTGCATGAAACACTGAAACACTGAAAGTGTCATGCCTTATAGCAGAAAAGCTTCCTCCCTGTTGATTGCATTGGGCACTCAGCCAAGCAGTGATTATACAGTCTGTCGGTCTCTCTCAGCGTTGTGCTGATGTGAACAGATCAGTACCAAGGGCATCTGATAGTGAAGCCATGCGGATTGTCTCTCTTCCCACCACCACCATTAGGGTAATGTCCATCCGGATGACTTGTAATTCTCAGGTTAGTGCTGCAGTGACTTGCTCACACCATGCTGTGAAGACAGAGGTCAGAACCGGTGTGTGCGTGATTAGTCATCGTAACCCAGCAGGCTGGCCCGAGGCCATTCTTTTCCCACGTCCCACGATGCGCTTGGGCTGGATCCACCAACACCGCCCCCACCCCTCCCTCCCTGCCGTGTGGTTGGTTGCCTTTTATGCCCCAACCAGCTGTTCCTGTGCCAGATTTGTTCATTTCATTATGACAGTCGAGGTCAGAGCTGTAGAAAGGTGAGCTGATCCTAAATCAGTTTGAAAGAATCTAGAGACCATCTTCGCTTGGGCCAGGTGAGTTAGTTTGCTCTTGTTTGTTGAAGTCAGGACTGAAGTCATTTGAGCTGATCCTAGATCAGTCGTTAAACCGCTGGTGGATAGATCTCCATTGCAAGAAGAGGAAAAAACAGATTTCCTTTATTTGTGTTCCCTCGTGCTCTTTTGCCATCTCGCAATCTCTTTTGCTCTCTTTTGCTCTCTCTCTTTTGCTCGCACGTGCTCTCTCTTTTGCTCACTCGCGCTCGCTCTCTTTTGCTCTCTCTCTTTTGCTCTCTTTTGCTCTCTCTTTTGCTCTCTTTTGCTCTCTCTTTTGCTCTCTTTTGCTCGCTCGCGCTCTCTTTTGCTCACTCGCGCTCTCTCTTTTGCTCGCTCGCTCGCGCTCTCTCTTTTGCTCGCTCGCGCTCTCTCTTTTGCTCGCTCGCGCTCTCTCTTTTGCTCGCCGCGCTCGCTCTCTTTTGCTCCTCGCGCTCGCTCTCTTTTGCTCCTCGCGCTCGCTCTCTTTTGCTCCTCGCGCTCGCTCTCTTTTGCTCCTCGCGCTCGCTCTCTTTTGCTCCTCGCGCTCGCTCTCTTTTGCTCCTCGCGCTCGCTCTCTTGCTCCTCGCGCTCGCTCTCTTGCTCCTCGCGCTCTCTCTTGCTCCTCGCGCTCTCTCTTTTGCTCCTCGCGCTCGCTCTCTTTTGCTCCTCGCGCTCGCTCTCTTTTGCTCGCTCGCGCTCGCTCTCTTTTGCTCGCTCGCGCTCTCTCTTTTGCTCGCTCGCGCGCTCTCTTTTGCTCGCTCGCGCTCGCTCTCTTTTGCTCGCTCGCGCTCGCTCTCTTTTGCTCCTCGCGCTCGCTCTCTTTTGCTCCTCGCGCTCGCTCTCTTTTGCTCCTCGCGCTCGCTCTCTTTTGCTCCTCGCGCTCGCTCTCTTTTGCTCCTCGCGCTCGCTCTCTTTTGCTCCTCGCGCTCGCTCTCTTTTGCTCCTCGCGCTCGCTCTCTTTTGCTCCTCGCGCTCGCTCTCTTTTGCTCCTCGCGCTCGCTCTCTTTTGCTCCTCGCGCTCGCTCTCTTTTGCTCCTCGCGCTCGCTCTCTTTTGCTCCTCGCGCTCGCTCTCTTTTGCTCCTCGCGCTCGCTCTCTTTTGCTCCTCGCGCTCGCTCTCTTTTGCTCCTCGCGCTCTCTTTTGCTCCTCGCGCTCGCTCTCTTTTGCTCCCTCGCGCTCTCCCTCTTTTGCTCTCTCGCGCTTCCTCTTTTGCTCTCGCGCTTCCTCTTTTGCTCTCTCGCGCTTCCTCTTTGGCTCTCTCGCGCTCGCTCTCTTTTGCTCTCTCGCGCTCGCTCTCTTTTGCTCTCTCGCGCTCGCTCTCTTTTGCTCTCTCGCGCTCGCTCTCTTTTGCTCTCTCGCGCTCGCTCTCTTTTGCTCTCGCGCTCGCTCTCTTTTGCTCTCGCGCTCGCTCTCTTTTGCTCTCGCTCTCTTTTGCTCTCTCTCGCTCGCTCTCTTTTGCTCTCTCGCGCTCGATCTCTCTTTTGCTCTCTCGCGCTCGCTCTCTTTTGCTCTCTCGCGCTCGCTCTCTTTTGCTCTCTCGCGCTCGCTCTCTTTTGCTCTCTCGCCCTCGCTCTCTTTTCCTCTCTCGCGCTCGCTCTCTGCAGTGCCCTTATATTCACCATCAATCATCTCTAGCCGTGACAAGCCAGGCTTGTTTTGACCTGACCCCTGGATGACCCCTGCCAGGGAATAATCCAGTGCTGCCACTGCATTCTTCTTCCTGATCCTGCTTCTGTTTCCACAGCAAATAGCCCAAATGTCTGCCTGGCTGCCAGACAGGACTGTAGCTTCTCTCTTTTTCCTCTCTCTTTCCCTTTCTTTACAGATTGTCTGACCTTGGGTTGTGGGTGTTCTTATTTATTTATTGCGTGTGTTATGCCTGTGTGTGTGTGTGTGTGTGTGTGTGGGAGTATGTGTGTGTGTGTGTGATGTCTGTGTGTGGGAGTACGTGTGTGTGTGTTATGCCTGTGTGTGTGTGTGATGCCTGTGTGTGGGAGTACGTGTGTGTGTGTGGGAGTACGTGTGTGTGTGTTATGCCTGTGTGTGGGAGTACGTGTGTATGTTATGCCTGTGTGTGGGAGTACGTGTGTGTTATGCCTGTGTGTGGGAGTACATGTGTGTGTGTGTGTGTGTGTGTGTGTGCGCTCGCTTGTGTGTTTCCTCTCCTTCTACATTGGCGTTCCACTCCAAGTCCCAGCTTAAGTGGCGTAAACCTTCAGCCTCACAGGAGCTCAGGGAAGCCTATTCCTGCCCAGCTTTCAGCAGCTAACATCCAGACTAAGGGCTTTATTCACCACTGGATCAATAGGAGATAGAGAGAAACCCACGCTTGAAAATGGACCTTGAAAGACATGCATTTCACTCTTTCAAGTGATGCATCAATGCCAGGTGCTACTTTGAGGAGGTCTAAGTTTTCTCTCTTACGTTGTTGTTTTACTGGGATATTACAGAGAGACAATGTTGACTCCCTCTCTAGACTGGCCTCCATGTCTGTCTGAAGCATCTATCTCCAATTCATTTGTATTTTTTTAGTTCTGTTGTCCTTCAGCTGCGGCCCACAAGGTCTCGGTCCGGACGCGCTCTCTGTTTGGTTTGCGGACGCTTTTATTTTGATAAAGATGAGCTGGCACAGACAGGAATGTCACAACCCGAGTGCTTTGAATTCCTCTGTCCCAAAGAGGATGTGCAGTCTGAATATGACTTCGTTATCCCAGCCACTGGATTCAGTGATTAGACCACGCTTGTGTCCAAAATGGCACCCTATTCCGTATATAGTGCACTACTTTTGGCGAGGTTTCTGTCCCTGACCGGTAGAGAGGGGAGTAGTCAAGTGAATGAAATATTCTGCTGAACATGTTCTAATGTAGAGAACAAACACAGTGCAAAGCATACTGTTTAGAACGAATGTGATGGACCTCCTACTCCTTTTATGGCATGTTCAGTTGCATTTCTCAAAGTAGCACCTGGCATTGATACATCGCTTGGAACAAAATGGAACAAGGCACGTGTCTGGTGCTGTCGTGTCCTCCATAGATTTTCCCTGTTAGACATGGCTCGCATGTACAGCGTATCCCATCCAGCAACATTTACCATTTCATTTCCATCGTGCGTCACAGCAGACATTCTTCAGATCAGATAATGGATCTTCCGCTGGAATTTAGCCTTTCATGTCGCCAATGAAAGATTCCATCATTATCTAAGACTAGGATTGTTATTCTTGTCCTTTAGATACCAGAGGGGTTTCTCTCTCACGTCAGTACTATCATACAGTATGGGAGTGATTCAGGACACCCCACTGTGAGCAATCAAGACATGATTGCACCAGCAGATTACTCTACAAACGCTTCCTTGACTCATCTCCTTGAGAGACTGGCTTGCATCCCGAATGGCACCCTATGCCCTTTATCGCGCACTACTCTTGACCAGGGCCCCCACCGTAGGGCACGATGAAGGGCATAGGGTGCCGTTTGGGAAGCACAACCTGGAATTCCGCATTGCTCTGCGGTTAAGTAAGATAACAGGATGCCATTGGAGTTCTGTTAAAAGTGTTTGCTTTGAGACTGAAGAAGAGGAGGCTAGAAACCACAATGCCGTGAAATGATGGTCCGGTCTTAGAGGGAGAGCTGCTTCGGTTTGGCTTCATTGTTGACGCTCTTCTTTTTTTAATTATTCTTCTTCTTTTTTTTTTTTACATATTAGCATTTTGTTTACTGCAGCCCCAGACTTTTAAATTGCCTGTTAGTTTTCTTCAGTCTGCCTGTCTTCAGTAGCCTCTTCAGTCTGCCTGTCTTCAGTAGCCTCCTCAGGCTGTCTGTCTTCAGTAGCCTCTTCAGTCTGCCTGTCTTCAGTAGCCTCTTCAGTCTGCCTGTCTTCAGTAGCCTCCTCAGGCTGTCTGTCTTCAGTAGCCTCCTCAGGCTGTCTGTCTTCAGTAGCCTCCTCAGGCTGTCTGTCTTCAGTAGCCTCCTCAGGCTGTCTGTCTTCAGTAGCCTCCTCAGGCTGTCTGTCTTCAGTAGCCTCCTCAGGCTGTCTGTCTTCAGTAGCCTCCTCAGGCTGTCTGTCTTCAGTAGCCTCCTCAGGCTGTCTGTCTTCAGTAGCCTCCTCAGGCTGTCTGTCTTCAGTAGCCTCCTCAGGCTGTCTGTCTTCAGTAGCCTCCTCAGGCTGTCTGTCTTCAGTAGCCTCCTCAGGCTGTCTGTCTTCAGTAGCCTCCTCAGGCTGTCTGTCTTCAGTAGCCTCCTCAGGCTGTCTGTCTTCAGTAGCCTCCTCAGGCTGTCTGTCTTCAGTAGCCTCCTCAGGCTGTCTGTCTTCAGTAGCCTCCTCAGGCTGTCTGTCTTCAGTAGCCTCCTCAGGCTGTCTGTCTTCAGTAGCCTCCTCAGGCTGTCTGTCTTCAGTAGCCTCCTCAGGCTGTCTGTCTTCAGTAGCCTCCTCAGGCTGCCTGTCTTCAGTAGCCTCCTCAGGCTGCCTGTCTTCAGTAGCCTCCTCAGGCTGCCTGTCTTCAGTAGCCTAGCGATCGGATGTTGTTGTGGAATATGGTGCTGGCTGCTGAGTCCGTCTGAGGCCTGCACCTTTGTCTTTGCTGTCCTTCGCTTTCAATGAGAGCTGTCAAGCTTCGATCTACACACACTGTACACACACACTGTACACACAGCCAGTGCTTCAAAGGCTGTCTGCCTGTGTGCTGGAGCAGTGAAAGTCCTTGTGCCCGTCAACAGACAACTCTGCTGCCTGTCACACACACTCCGCTGCCTGTCAGGCTGATCTGAAATGGCAGGCAAACAGCCTGGCAGGCAGGCAGATTCCCTCTATCACAGAGAGGAAAGGCATCTTCTGTTATGCCAGATGCTACACACACACACACACACACACACTCTAGCTGTGTATTCCTGGGTCACCTTCACCTCAGATGATGACATGAGGAGCTCCAGACATAACTTATTGAGTGTATGCCTCATAATGAGGCCATTGATCTCCTTGTATATGATAACTACATCTATTAAACTGAAACAACACATTCCATGTTTATTTGATTTAAATCTAAATGGATTGTTCTGGTTGGGGTTATGTCTCATCTTTGTAGACTGTGTTTTGACATGTGTGTCGTTGTGAGAGACTGTTAGCCTATGTTATTATGTTCATACTAATCGGCGTATCCAGACCTGGCATGTCACCACAAGCTAGATGTGGAACCACAGCTGAGAGCGTGACTAACATGGATCAACGCCAGGTCTGTGTTGACCGGCAAACAGAAACTTCTGAGGCCGTATCATCAAGACCCAGGAATGCATGCGAAGGTCTTATCACGTAGAGTTTACACCCTTCTCCTGTGTGTCACGGGGCCATTTGCACAGTGCTGGGAAAACCCTTGTTCTCTCGGTTTATTCACTTTATCTCTCCCTCATTGTCCTTGAAAGGACATCTCTCTTTTTCATTCTCTCCCTCCCTCTATTGCTCCTTCTCTCTCCCTCCCTCTACTGCTCCCCCCCCCTCTCTCTCCCTCTCTCCCTCTCTCCCTCTCTACCTCTCTACCTCTCTCTCTCTACCTCTCTCTCTCTACCTCTCTCTCTCTACCTCTCTCTCTCTACCTCTCTACCTCTCTCTCTACCTCTCTCTCTACCTCTCTCTCTCTCTACCTCTCTCTCTCTCTACCTCTCTCTCTCTCTACCTCTCTCTCTACTTCTACCTCTGAGTCATAATGAGATCTTGGGTAACCACCAGGTCTGTTCAAATGCGGCAGCAAGAAAAACACCTCTGTAAACATTCCTCTCCAGCATAAAGGTTCCTTACATCCGACCTCTGCTGGGCTGTGAGCCTGATAAACACAACAAGGTCTGCAATCTGGCCTAGTCTGAGTTTCCCGCTAACGTTGTCTAGCCTCGTATATGTGACCATCTTGTTATTTTGCACTGTGCAGCTTTCTCATAGCCTTGTAATAGACCATGTTTGTTTATCTCCCGGGGCTAGCGGACTAGCCTTTTACCTTCAGTTAGCATCACCTGTCTGTTGGCATCCTCGCTTAGTCAGCCGACCTGGTTTTGTCGGTTTGTTTTGTGTTCTGAAGACTGCGTTCTGGGAAAGGTGACCATTATGGGAAGGAGACAACTGTCAGCAGGCGCAGTAGAAAAACAAAATGGTCTCCCCAATTGAAAGATTACTGTGGGGAAGAGCAATACAGGGTACTTTTCCAACATTTTAACGCCAAGGATCAAAGGATTCAGGAAGGAAGTGTAATGCAAAAATAGAGCACTTGATCAAACCCTTGGTCTTCAAACCAGCCCCTAACAGGCCCTCGAGGAAGAATGCCTAATCTTCCTCTGAGACGCAGAGAGATGCCTCTTCATATTTGTTCAACAAAGGCAGATAAATAGACACCTAAGCCTCCACTTCCAGGGGTCCTTCTCTCCTTGACTCTGAAGTAGGCTGTAATCACCTGAGAGCAGGGGAGAAAGCTTCCACGTTCTTGGAACCCGAATGTCAGAACCCTGGGCTTGTTTTGCTTGGGAGTCCATCACCCTGGTAACAGATTTGCTGTGTGTGTTGAGTACTTTGACTCAGGACAGTGGTTTGATGTGATGCAGTCAAAAATGTGTACATATAATATTGATCACATTCAATGCATTCATGACTCCAACCTGGTTCTATGTTGACAGCTGAACGAACAACATGCCAAGAAACTCCACTGTATTTTACCCACTATTTATTTGACCGTTAGATGGTGACCAACTCGCTCAGTCGTAGCAGAAGCTTTCATCTCATTATATCCTGCTTGGAACCATTACTAATTACCCCCCTCCTCTTCCTACAATATAACCGTTATGAAGCTGAGCAAATGGAGGCCTGACTGCAGTTAGATGGATAAAATAAATAGCTTGTGACATTGGCGAGAAAAGGTTACGTCCCAAAGTTAATGAAGCGTCCCTGTTTATCACAGGAGAGCAAGGGAGATGGATGGAGAGTGGAACTGAGATGGGAGAGAGAGAGACTGCAGTTACACCCAACTCACTCACCTCAATAAAACCCCTGCCCCCGCCTTGCATTGACGGTCGCTGGACGCTCACCACTTTATCAGCTTCAGTCAGGAGGTCACGTGTTTTACACCCTCCGCGACACGTCCCGGCGCGGATCATAACGCCCCCGGAACAGACTGGTTCCTCCGGTTTACCATCCCAAAAAATCTAATTCAATTCGAGGGATAATTACGTTTAGGGGATAATGTCTATGGAGGCCATTACAAATTGAAAAGAATAGATTGGAAAGATTTCTTTAATCACTGTACTGTAATCAATAGCTAATCTAGCTTTGCAAATGAGGAAGAATGGGTCTCTTTTTTTTTCTCTCTTTTTTTTTGCGAAGGCTTTGTCACCACCTGTACTCCAGACCTGGGTTCAAATACTATTTGAAATCTTTCAAATACTTAGTGGTTGCTCGAGTCTGCCTGGCGTGTCAGATGGTCGGGTTTTGCACGTTTCCGGCTAATGTGTTGGTTAGATTGCACCAGCAAAGCCCAGAGAAAGTATTTGAACCCCAGGACTTCCATCTTCTTGGAACAACAGAAGGAAATGACTCCTCATTCAACTGTAGATGAGTATAAATCAATTCCCTTAGACGGAGGAAAGGTCAATATAATACATTTCATCCCTCCTGTGCTGCAGTTACATGTGGATTGACATGACTAAAGGTTTTTAGGAAAGGTCAGATCCATTTAAATTCACTTTGTTATACCGTCTGAATGGAACGTGATCTCAGCCTGATATCCTGTCTTCAACTGGACTTCCATCCAATCATCGGAAGGGTCAATCTCAAACTTGAGCAAAATGATTTTCTTTCATTTCTTCAAAACTCGTAAGATGTTGATATGTCATAGTGTGGCGTATGCATAATGAGGTGTGTTTTCTCTTTGTCATTGTGAAGCATCTAGACTGAGACGTCTTCTCTCTCCGGTCTCTCTGCAGTGTCTGAGGACGTTGGTGGGCCACACGGGGGGCGTGTGGTCGTCCCAGATGAGGGACAACATCATCATCAGCGGCTCCACCGACCGGACGCTCAAGGTCTGGAACGCGGAGACGGGCGACTGTATCCACACCCTGTACGGGCATACCTCAACGGTGCGCTGTATGCACCTGCACGAGAAAACGTATGTACTGACTGACTGTTTACCCAACAGGTTGTGATCTTTCAAATGGACCAGTCGTTGTCCGACACGAGTTGACAAACATACTCGATTCTATTCCTGGTATCAAAACAGCATGTATTACAAGCATACCAGGCAGTTAAAGAACACATCAGTGGAACTCTACAACATGCCAATGTGCCTCATGAAGTGTAGTTAGGGTCTCATCGGGACTGAATAGAACCAAAGTGGCCGTCGAAGTGATCCGCCACTCCTCTCTAGTGCTCTTCCTGCCTCGGGGCCGATGAGGTTTTGTGTAACATTTAGATTACTCACTCAGAGGAAGTGAAGGGCCTCTGGCGGCTGCAGGGCTTGACAGTGGAAGAACGGTGATTTCCATCTTTGTCAGTGCTGGATGCCGGAAGCCGTTTTGTAACTCGTGGAGTACGCCTCCCAATTCTTTATGAACCTGTTTTTCCACTTTCTGTGCCGGAGGGGTTGCAGGTTTAGGAGGGGTGGGTATTGTGTCCTGGGGGTTTTGTGTACGTTCATGTACCAGCATGACGATGGCCTTGAGAAGGAGAATGAGAAGGCTCCAATCTGATTTATGTATTTCCTGTTTTGCTTTCATCAACTGTCATCATGGGAATGAGGGGTAGAGGTCAACCTATTGAATTTACTGCCAGTAAATCACAACCATGAAGGATACGTGTCTGCAAGGTCCTGGCAAAAACACCATTTTGTTTGTCAAGATTCCCATCAAAACTGTCACACGAACTGTGGTAAACATAAAAGAAATTGTCTTGATCCAAATGAATCCAATCTAACCAGTGGATCTGAGCCAAAAACACTCCGCCTGTAATTCTCAGACATTCAGCCTGCTTTAGATTTGATGAAGTCCTGCAAGAATAGACTAGTGTTTTGAATGTCTCGTCAATCCGTCTCCTCTTTCTTCTCCCAGGGTGGTGAGTGGTTCTCGCGATGCCACGCTGCGCGTGTGGAACGTGGAGACGGGCCAGTGTTTACACGTCCTCATGGGCCACGTGGCGGCGGTGCGCTGCGTCCAGTACGACGGCCGCCGGGTGGTCAGCGGGGCCTACGACTTCATGGTCAAGGTCTGGGACCCCGAGACTGAGACCTGCCTCCACACGCTGCAGGGCCACACCAACAGAGTCTACTCACTACAGGTCTGTGTACACGCGCTGTCTCGTATTTATTTACATTTGAGTCATCTAGCAGACGCTCTTATCCAGAGCCACTTATAGGGGCAATTAGGGTTAAGTGCCTTGCTCAAGGGCCACATCGGCAGATTTTTCACCTAGTTGGCTCTGGGAATTGAACCAGCAACCTTTCAGTTACTGGCCCAACGCTCTTAACCGCTAGGCTACCTGCCGCACACGCTCACTAACACTCATACGCATCACAGAGTCCATCATGTGATTAATGTCTGAAGATTTGTATAGTGACTTAGTCTATTGGATTTTAATCTGCAATCCTCGAAGTGAACCGTGTATTTAAACTGAACATTTAAACTGAGCATTTAAACTGAGCATTTAAACTGTGCATTTAAACTGTGCATTTAAACTGTGCATTTAAACTGTGCATTTAAACTGCAAAATCAAGCCCTTCTCATCAAAGAGCACCCCGCCCCAACGACATTCCTTTTATGTCCTATTTGGCAAGCCCTCTAGGAATAAAACACGAAACGAATCAATTTAACACGCCACCATAGAAGTCCTCTACTCAAATCAAATCCCTTCATATATCCACTGTACAGTTTGGTGTAAATTATAATAATCTCTTTTGAAAGTGTACAACAGGGTCCCATCTGGTTCATACAGTGCCTAACGCGTCCATAAAACAAGAACGATAGACCTCGGAGGACTTAGAGAACCCAGAGCCCTTTAAAACAGTGTTTCCAGTGGGTGCTTTGAACCGCCATTCCACAATATGATAAGGTGGTTGCCATGTGAACCACACTGGTTGGGAAATAGCCGCAACAAAATAGTCCCTCTGTCTGTTGTATCCAAGGCAGCAGAGCAGCAGTACGATGGGTTTTTCTCAACTCCTTCTCTTTCTACGTTGCAGTGACATTATATAAACAGAACATTGGTGTGAGTCTGGTTCACACACACACACACACACACACACACACACACACACACACACACACACACACACACACACACACACACACACACAGCAGTAGTAGTGTTAAGGTTAATGGATTCCTCTGCCTCGTGTCCTCGAAGATGTCCTCTCCCTTTACGTCTCTCTCGCTCTCTCTCTCGCTCTCTGTGTGATGACGGAGCAGTTTAGAGCCACAGCTATCACCTTCAGAGAGAGAGGCTGCATCCCAAATGGCTCCCTTTACCCTTCATAGTGCTTTAGACCAAGCTCAAAGGTAGTTCATCTGAATAGGGAATAGGAGAGAGAGGTTTACTGTTCAGATGGACAGATGCCCTACACTCTATACACTATATGTGACACTGACTTTAAAAAAGCTGTACACATTAGATCTAATCAATTAATGTGTTATTATATGAATGCTAATTAATTGAATATTATCTAGAAAAGCCTTATTTGACTCCGATTCATCACACATCCGATCTGAATTCCAATGTGGAATTCATTATTTTCCACTACATTTTATTGTAATTTATAACTGGATCCTCCTCTTTTCTCCGTCGTTTGATTTGCTCTTTAGGTTCTGTCAGCTGAGGTTCTGTCCCAGGGTAGTCTCTCTGATAACTGCTGATGGAAAAAGGGCTTCATGAATACTTTCTATTGCTTGATTCCTATGCTAGAATAGAAATGACTGGAATCTGTTGGTGTCAAATGGAATGAATCGCAATAACTGGATCATCCTTCCATCCCTCCAGTTTGATGGGATCCACGTGGTGAGTGGTAGCCTGGACACGTCTATCCGGGTGTGGGATGTGGAGACGGGTAACTGCATCCACACTCTGACGGGTCACCAGTCCCTCACCAGCGGCATGGAGCTCAAAGACAACATCCTGGTATCGGGCAACGCCGACTCCACCGTCAAGATCTGGGACATCAAGACGGGACAGTGCCTGCAGACGTTGCAAGGTGAGTCTTCGTCCTTCCCACACACACACACGTAGTGCCTGGAGACGTTGCAAGGTGAGTCTTCGTCCTTCCCACACACACACGTAGTGCCTGCAGACGTTGCAAGGTGAGTCTTCGTCCTTCCCACACACACATAGTGCCTGGAGACGTTGCACGGTGAGTCTTCGTCCTTCCCACACACACACGTAGTGCCTGCAGACGTTGCAAGGTGAGTCTGTCGCCAGGTCGTCAACGCCCTCGTTGGAACAGGGTTGTAAATTCATTAAAAAACGCTTTGCATTGGAAAACGGGTGTTTCTCATTGGACAAGTTCAGGTAGTCCCTCCCTGTTTCTGCCCGTTTTCTTCTGTTTGGTGGTTTGTAAATACAACCATGTTTGATTGATTGGTTGATTTGATATGACTTATATAGTGCGTTCTTGACTCTCAAAATGCTTTACATTGTATGGGGGGAAACTGCCTTCAAACTCCCATCTACCATAGGCAACTCTACAACCTCCTTTTATCTGTAAGTGGGAAAATGTCTGGAATTGGCCAATTTTGGACCCGAGCAAAAGGCTGTTGCTCCGAGATATTCACTCAATGATGTGCTTGGCTGTGCATGGCCAAACGGAGCCAACACATTGTGGGCCAGCCGGCCAGCCACTCTCCAGATAGGGATCATTTCCCTGGCCCAGGATGTTAGTGTAACAGTTCTCTCAGCCATTAGCACTAAGTACTGTTACCTTGAATGGGGAGAAATGGAGAAACCCTTACTGTGCAGCTGCACTGTTTTCTGCCAATGCTAATTTCCCCCCCAAATGGCCTTATTAGTGAACTACAAACCCAACAATTCCCATGGAACTACAACTCACACGTGTCCCCTCCCCTTGGAACAAAGGGAATAGATATCACCCTGTTTTAGATTGAGCGAGAAGAGGGGAGTATGTGAGCGGAGGGGTGAAAGAAGGGGCGATGGCCCTGCATGAGGATGAGAGAGAAGGCAAGAAGGGCATTCTATGCTATCAAAAGGAACATATAATCCCACATACCAATTAGGATCTAGCTATAAAAAAATACTTGAATCCGTTATAGATCCCATTGCCCTTTATAGTTGTGATGTCTGGGTTCCGCTCACCAACCAAGAATTCACAAAATGGGACAAACACCAAATTGAGACTGCATGCAGAATTCTACAAAAATATCCTCAGTGTACCACGTAAAACACCAAAAATAATGCATGCAGAGCAGAATTAGGCCGATACCCGCTAATGATCAAAATCCCTAGAAGGAAGCGATTCACAAACCTTACATAACAAAGCCATCACCTACAGAGAGATGAACCTGGAGAAGCAAGCTGGTCCTGGGGCTCTGTTCACAAACACACCCCACAGAGCCCCAGGACAGCACAATTAGACCCAACCAAATCATGAGAAAACAAAAAGATAATTACTTGGCAAATTGGAAAGAATTTACAAAAAAACAGCGAGGACTATAATGGTATTTGTCCCTAATCAGAGACTACACAGTGGCAGAATACCTGACCACTGTGACTGACCCAAAATGTAAAGAAATATTTGATTATGTACAGACTCAGTGAGCATAGCCTTGCTATTGAGAAAGGCCTCCGTAGGCAGACCTGGCCACAAAATGAGGTGGAAACTGAGCTGTACTTCCTAACCTCCTCCCTCAGATTACACAGACCCACAAAGAATTCGAAAACAAACCCAATTTTGATAAACTCTCATATCTACTGGGTGAAATACCACAGTGTGCCATCACAGCAGCAAGATTTGTGACCTGTTGCCACACGAAAAGGGCAACCAGTGAAGAACAAATACAACCTATATTTATTTATTTTCCCTTTTGTAGTTGAACTATTTGCACATCATTACAACACTGTATATAGACATAATGACATTTGAAATGTCTTTATTCTTTTGGAACTTTTGTGTGTTCATTTTTGTTATCTGTTTCACTTGCTTTGGCAATGTAACATATGTTTCCCATGCCAATAAAGCCCCTTACATTGAAATGGAATTGAATTGAGTGGAGGATGAGGAGGGATGAAGAAAGGTGGATGGGGTCTTGTCGGGGAGCCTGGCCCAGGTCCTGTCTTGTCGGGGAGCCTGGCCCAGGTCCTGTCTTGTCGGGGAGCCTAGCCCAGGTCCTGTCTTGTCGGGGAGCCTGGCCCAGGTCCTGTCTTGTCGGGGAGCCTGGCCCAGGTCCTGTCTTGTCGGGGAGCCTGGCCCAGGTCCTGTCTTGTCGGGGAGCCTGGCCCATGAGGGGCATGGAGGAGGGGATGCGGTGCAGGGATTATGTAGGTCATGTAATTGGGTCAATGGGCAATTTCTGCCATTCATTCATTAGGCTTTTGTCTTATCTAAATGCCCTAACAGGCAACTCACTGGCAGCCACAGATGAGGTACTTACGCTGAGAGGATAGGTAACGATGTAGCCAGCTGCTTTGTTGTGGAAATTGAAATGGAGAGGGGGGGAGATGTGGGGGGGTTGGCTGGGTACGTTGTCAAATCTTTGTGAGAAAGGCACAGTGCAAAATGTCTAGCCCTTTGAAAACACTAGACAGACGAAGGGAGAGGATGAGGGTTTACACTGCTGGCTACCACTAGAGCTCTGTTCAAATGAGATCTGTTGGTAGGCTAATGAACACAATTCCTAGTGTACTTCATACAACGAATGATTTTGCATTCATAATGAACACATTGTGGACTGTAGTTCATCATATTAGAGATTTCATCCTGATTAGTACTCACTGTTTAGAGTTGTGGAATAACTGGTAGAAGGTATTTTAATGTTGCCAGCCACATCTCTGAAACTGGGATTCTGGGTTTGTTTTAATAGTGTAAACTAGAGCAAATGTGGGGTATTTATCATCTGCATTTCTTTAGGGAATATTAGTCATTCACACACACACACACACACAGGGAGGGGCATCTCGTCGAAAGAGGAGGCAACCGTCACAGACACCACATTCTACACACCAAATGGGTGTTCCTGCCAGCTGCCACGCTCACCACACACACACCACACACACCGCTGTAGTGCCAACAGGCTGCAGTCAGCAGAGCTGGTCAGCAGCTGTAGATGGTGACAGCTCTATGCCCTGGGCTCCTCTCCTCTACTAGCCCAGGATTTTCCATGGCAGACGAGGACAAAGCAGGGTGCCTCGTTCCCCTGCCTTAACACTCTCCAGAAATAAACAGTGTAGTGTTTACCATCTCTTTCAGGTTTACCAGGTCTTCCACCAATGACCTCGCAACCAATGATCTCTTTCTATCACGCCTTTTCTCTTTGTTGGTTTCCTTTTTTCCCCTCACTCGTTGAGTCCATCTAACTCTCTGCCTCTCTCTACGTTCTTCAAGGGTTATTGCGGGATTTTGGCAATGGGGCCCTTCATCTACTTTCACGGGAGTCGGATGAACTCATTGATTTTTTTTTTATGTTTCTGTGTCCAGTATGAAGGAAGTTAGAGGTAGTTTCGCAACCCAATGCTAACTAGCGTTAGCGCAATTGATGGAAGTCGCATCAACTTCAAGTAATTAGAGACACAAAAATGGTATCTGAGTTCATCTGACTCTGGGGAAGTAGACGTTAAAGGGACACTACAGTGAAAATGAGAAACTAGCTATTTATCTCTTTCACACATTCGCTCACTCTTCTCCCCCTCCTCTCTCTCTCCCCCTCTCTCTCTCTCCACCACCAGGTCCCCACAAGCACCAGAGCGCCGTGACGTGCCTGCAGTTCAACAAGAACTTTGTCATCACCAGCTCGGACGACGGCACGGTGAAGCTGTGGGACCTGAAGACGGGCGAGTTCATCCGTAACCTGGTGACGCTGGAGAGCGGCGGCAGCGGCGGGGTGGTGTGGCGTATCCGCGCCTCCAACACCAAGCTGGTGTGTGCCGTGGGAAGCCGCAACGGCACCGAGGAGACAAAACTACTGGTGCTAGACTTTGACGTGGACATGAAGTGATAGGAGAGGAGGGGAAATGGTCGAGACGGGGACAAGTGAGGAGAGGGGGAGGAGGGTTAAAGGGAGACGAGGATGAAATGGCTCAACATCGAGGGTGAACGT
This sequence comes from Oncorhynchus kisutch, assembly GCF_002021735.2. NCBI lineage: Eukaryota > Metazoa > Chordata > Actinopteri > Salmoniformes > Salmonidae > Oncorhynchus > Oncorhynchus kisutch. The sequence goes on from NC_034185.2 coordinate 56,274,253, forward strand.
GCCCTGAACTCTTCACTCCCACACTCAGAAACAGCCCCACCCTACCCTCAACGCTACCACCGCCCCCTCCTTACCTCTCCCCTCCCCCCGTCGGTGGCCATTTCTGACAAAGCCACAGTCGCCAAACTCACAGGCTGGCACCCGCGCTTGTTACCCCTCCCACCTTAAGGGGGTGGAGTCCGAATCAGAAGGGGTGGGGTGGAAATGGGTGTGGCTTGAAACAGGGGTGTGGCTCGCCCGCACCTCTGCGGTAGGCTGGGAGGAAGAGGAAGAAGAGGGGGAGGAACGGACTCATCCAATAAAGGAGGAAGAGAAGAAAGACAGGAACTCTTGAAGAAATAACTCTGCGGCTTTAGAGGCAGCTTCTTCGCAAAACAGAGACTTGTTCACACAAGCCTGACGCAAGCATTTGTTCAGATGTATAAAGATATATCATTTTTTATCCCCCACATAAAGCGCCAACCGACTATTTAATAGAAGAACAACACTGTATACAGTACACAAGGCAAAGACACAGGGAAACATCAAATTCTCATCTGAGGAAATTAAGTGAATTGGAAGAAGGTTTTTCTTAGAGCACACAGACACACAATATTAGTTAAGTAAGGAGGTTCTTGTCGTCGGGGAGAGAATGAGAAACGACATGCCAAGAATCTGATTGGTCCCCAAACCAGGTATGAGCCTATAACATCAGGCCCTATATCCTGTTCTCTGTTTGTTCCAGTCTTATATTGTTCTTTTAGTTCCAGGGTTTGATTTCTTCAAAAAACACACAGGAGCACACATACAACTGTGAATTTGCGTTCCTTTTGTAGCTATGTTCTTTCAATCAGTTCAAAGACAAGGATTTTTGTTTGTTTTTTGGTTGCCTGTTGTTGCCAACAGCAACAAGTCCCAGTATTAACCTGTTCCACTCACTTCTTTGCTTTTGTTAACTCACCACGTTTTATTTCTGTTTGGGTTGTTCTTTACATTCTTCTTTTCTTCTTCATAGCTGAAGTCTGGAGACGTTAAGTCTCCAGATTTAGACACGATGCTGTCCTGTGTTTTTCAACGAGTCTGGCTGGGTTGGTTCCTCAATGCTGGTTCTTACGTGGGAGGAGGGGAGGTTGGGGTTCTCTTCTCAGAGCGCTTCGTGTGGAATAGCGTCCTCCCTCCCTCCCAGTACTGTTTTCCCAGTGGGTAAACTGTATTTATGCTGCTAGATAAAACTGAAATAAAGATGGAACTTTTACTCGCTGTGACGTTTTAGTCCCAGACTAAATTCCAAAATGGACTCTTCTAATGTTTTAAACAGACGACACACAAAAGAGAGAGAGAGAGAGAGAGAGGGAAACATGACAATAACAACCGTGGTTTTGTTGTTTTGTTTCTGCCACTGAACCTTGAGCCAAACATGCCTCAGCGAGGCTGAGAGGAGAGAGTGTTGGACAAAGACAGGTTTGCCTGCGTAGAGGAAACGATAGGGTGTAATGTGTGTGTGTGTGTGTGTGTGTGTGTGTGCGCGTGTATGTTTTTGGGCAAATTGTTAACACATTCCTTGGGACAAAGCGCTTTCAGCCTGTTCTGTGGGGAACTGTCTAGATGCTGTGTGGACTGGCAAAGAGAAAAAAGAAAATAGCAGATTTCTTTTATTTTTTATGAGTGAATGAAAGAAAGAACTGTCCATCCATATGTGATTTGTTTCCATTCAAATGTTTGAAGCAACATTGATGAATGGGTGCAAACTGACAACTACAGTAGAAGGCAGGACAGTCTTAGTGTTATAAATATGACATATTACACGTTACAGTCAAACTGTTAAGCGCTAGCTAGCTCGCATAGCAGTTAGCAGTCTAATGGTTTGTGAATGGAAAAAGTACCTACAGGCAACCTGGCTTCAAGTGAACAGAACAGAACATTGTAGCCAAAACGATTAGTTAAACTCAATCTCCCAAGAAAGGAGTCACACACAACTCAAGCAGAACTGTGAAAGTGGTTTAACACTGTATATAAAAACCAATCTTGTTCTTTCTCCTCTCTCGTTTTATTCTTGAATCTGTTTTAATTTATGATCTGGTTTGAGAAATCAGATGCCGCAGGTGTTTTTATTTTTTCAGTTCATTCATGTAACTGCCTGGCTAAAAGAAAACGGACAGAGAAAAAAAACCTGAAAGGGATTGTGTATTTGTTTGATTCAACTTAGAATTTTTATTTTCTTATAACTTAAGTGCAATAAAATGTGTTTTTTTTCCCCCGTTTTTTTTCTTTCATTTCAAGCATTTCAGTTGTCTGTTTTTCACTGTGTTATGTGTTCAATAAAACCTCTTCGGTTTATTACATTACTGAGAGGAATACTTTCAAATACTTTGTCTTTGGTGCACGTTTCAACACACACACATTCGCATATGAAACCCGGTAACCACGACAACATGTAAGAAATCAAGTTTGAGATTACTAGCATGTTGAACAAATGAGGTTCACGGAACTGCAGTCACAGTTAAGTAGCGTGCTGGTGCTTGGTTCTTCTCCGCGCCAGTGTTCCTTGTGGTGTCGGAAGTCTCCATAGTATTTAATTTACCGTGACGACAGAAGCGCCTAACCGCACCTATATCACTAGTTTCATTCTGTATCCAGTTTTGCTATCCAGCACTTGACCTCCACATTAGAACCTGTTAGCATATAAAACGAATGTATGTTCCTATGGGAACATCGACTACCTCCTCAACTTCACTGAGTTCCACTATGGGCATCTAATATGCGCCTGCACTGTTGAGTTTTTTGTATATTCAGAAGACTTCCAGTTTTAAGGCTGTGGTTTCTCATCTGCATGTTGGCTAGTGATATCTCCTCTTCTTGTTCAGGCTGCAGTATAAAAGGCGGTTTATTACCTAGGCAAGTCGGTTAAAGAACAAATTCCTATTTTACAATGACGGCCTATAAAGGCATGAAGACTGTAGGTAAAGTATCCCCTCTTGTCGACAAGTTTATCCCTTCATACCTATTCCATCTGAGACTGCAGTCGTTGTGATGCAATACAGACTGTAGGTAAAGTATCCCCTCTTGTCGACAAGTTTATCCCTTCATACCTATTCTATCTGAGACTGCAGTCGTTGTGATGCTTACAGACTGTAGGTAAAGTATCCCTTCATGCCTATTCCATCTGAGACTGCACTCGTTGTGATGCTTACAGACTGTAGGTAAAGTATCCCTTCATGCCTATTCCATCTGAGACTGCACTCGTTGTGATGCTTACAGACTGGAGGTAAAGTATCCCTTCATGCCTATTCCATCTGAGACTGCAGTCCTTGTGATGCATACAGACTGTGGTTGTAGTTGGGATTATTATTTTTTTTAAGAATGGGATGATTTGGGCACAGGGGAGAAAATAGATGCACTCTTACAGTGGGGCAAAAAAAGTATTTAGTCAGCCACCAATTGTGCAAGTTCTCCCACTTAAAAAGATGAGAGAGGCCTGTAATTTTCATCATAGTTACACTTCAACTATGACAGACAAAATGAGGGAAAAAAATCCAGAAAATCACATTGTAGGATTTTGAATTAATTCATTTGCAAATTATGGTGGAAAATAAGTATTTGGTCACCTACAAACAAGCAAGATTTCTGGCTCTCACAGACCTGTAACTTCTTTGAGAGGCTCCTCTGTCCTCCACTCGTTACCTGTATGAATGGCACCCGTTTGAACTTGTTATCAGTATAAAAGACACCTGTCCACGACCTCAAACAGTCACACTCAACTCCACTATGGCCAAAACCAAAGAGCTGTCAAAGGACACCAGAAACAAAATTGTAGACCTGCACCGGGCTGGGAAGACTGATTCTGCAATAGGTAAGCAGCTTGGTTTGAAGAAATCAACTGTGGGAGCAATTATTAGGAAATGGTAGACATACAAGACCACTGATAATCTCCCTCGATCTGGGGCTCCATGCAAGATCTCACCCCGTGGGGTCAAAATGATCACAAGAACGGTGAGCAAAAATCCCAGAACCACACGGGGGGACCTAGTGAATGACCTGCAGAGAGCTGGGACCAAAGTAACAAAGCCTACCATCAGTAACACACTACGCCGCCAGGGACTCAAATCCTGCAGTGCCAGACGTGTCCCCGTGCTTAAGCCAGTACATGTCCAGGCCCGCCTGAAGTTTGCTAGAGAGCATTTGGATGATCCAGAAGAAGATTGGGAGAATGTCATATGGTCAGATGAAACCAAAATTGAACGTTTTGGTAAAAACTCAACTCGTCGTGTTTGGAGGACAAAGAATGCTGAGTTGCATCCAAAGAACACCATACCTACTGTGAAGCATGGGGGTGGAAACATCATGCTTTGGGGCTGTTTTTCTGCGAAGGGACCAGGACGATTGATCCGTGTAAAGGAAAGAATGAATGGGGCCATGTATCATGAGATTTTGAGTGAAAACCTCCTTCACTCAGCAAGGGCATTGAAGATGAAACGTGGCTGGGTCTTTCAGCATGACAATGATCCCAAACACACCGCTCAGGCAACGAAGGAGTGGCTTCGTAAGAAGCATTTCAAGGTCCTGGAGTGGCCTAGCCAGTCTCCAGATCTCAACCCCATAGAAATTCTTTGGAGGGAGTTGAATGTCTGTGTTGCCCAGCAACAGCACCAAAACATCACTGCTCTAGAGGAGATCTGCATGGAGGAATGGGCCAAAATACCAGCAACAGTGTGTGAAAACCTTGTGAAGACTTACAGAAAACGTTTGACCTCTGTCATTGCCATCAAAGGGTATATAACTAAGTATTGATAAACTTTTGTTATTGACCAAATACTTATTTTCCACCATAATTTGCAAATAAATTCATTAAAAATCCTACAATGTGATTTTCTGGGTTTCTTTTTCTCATTTTGTCTGTCATAGTTGAAGTGTACCTATGATGGAAATTACAGGCCTCTCTCATATTTTTAAGTGGGAGAACTTGCACAATTGGTGGCTGACTAAATACTTTTTTGCCCCACTGTATATGCCTGAGTGCAATTTAGTAAGATTTGGTGATATTTCCTGATATGAATCTCTAAAGGTTTTTGTGATGTTTGGGCTTCAGTTTCATACCTGTAAAGACAAGACAACACTATTTATATTTATAAGACCGGCAACAGCACTGGAACAAGTTTCATACATTCTACACTCATTTTACTGACAGGATATATAGTGAAAGGTAACACGCAACGAAAAGTCATTCTGAAAAGCCTCCCTGCAGGTACATTTCAACCAATGGAAGTTGCGGCCGACAGGTTTCTGAGTGGATAGCAAAGATACAGTAGCTTCATTACAAGACACTGATGTAGATCGACAGCCACTCTTAAAGCACTTCATTTTGGGACGTGATGAATCGGCTCTATTCCTTCAAGTTATTAGCTATTAATCCTTCTATTCCCCCCCCCCCCCCCCTCTCTCCTACCCCCCAGGCAGCATTCATTTCTCTGCCTTGTAATTCACTCTGCATATATGCATTGCAGCCAGTGCCCATTGATGGATGTATCCTATTCCCATCCACTCACACAAAACATAGCCAGGGGTGGTAAAATAAACAGGAGAGATCAATAGCACCCTAATCTCTTTATAGTGCACTACTTTTGACCAGGGCTCATGGGTCTCTGCAGGGAATGGGGTGCATTTGGGATGCATCACTAGACCCAGCTAGGGGTGATACAATAAGAGAGATGGGGCTGGAAAGGTTTGGCGGGAAGGTAAGGGGGAGGGGTGCTACTGTTTTTACAGCGATATAGATTGGTTTTGATGGGGGGATGAGGTCTGTGTTCGGAGGGGGAAAAGATGAAGGGTTTAATGTAAAGGAGTTGGGATGGAGGAAGGAGGATCCCTGCTCCCTCTCCTCCCTCTTTCCTCCCTCTCATCCCTTTTGTTCAGTAATCCTGCCCTGCAGCGATAGTTCCATCACTAGTGTACTAGTGCCAGGAGATACTCAAAACCAGGGCCTGTAAACTGGCCAGTGCTAGGCTAGGCTAACGCTATGCTACACCGCTCCATAGCTAGCCTCCATCTAAGGGGCCCTGCTATACTTATTTTACCCAGGCAGGTGAGACCCCAGTGGGGGGTTGGGTATCTTTCCTTAGTGGGGAAAGTGCTAACTAGCAGAGTTCCAGAAAGGGAACATGATGTAGTTCCTCTGAGCCATTTGAGACAGGAATAAATAGAGAACCATATAGCCCTGATTCCTTTGGGAGCTGATGTGCTAGTCGTTCATCTTGTCACCTCGGGTGGCCCTATGGAGACTAGCTGTGAATGAACACGACACACACACTGAGGTTGGCATGAGGGTAATCGCCACCCAACACTCCCTTGTTGCTGGGGAAACCAGAGGTGTGTGTTTGACTGTCCTGACCTTCCCCTCTTTTTGCCCTGGCAAGGTTGGACTCTAACAAGATATTGAAAACCCCATTGTGATGCTAGGTAGGTATGTCATTTCTCTAATTGGCCTTTTGGAATGAGTTTCTGACTTCCTGGGATCAGGAAAGACTAGATGGAGGGTCACATCACATCTGATATAGCACCGCACAATGAGACGAGTCACAAGGCGGGTCATGTTCATTAGGGCGCACGGTAGCAAAAAACTTCAACACAAGACGAAACCGAGCATTTCTTATTGGAGAACTTCAGGTTGTCCCTCCCTGTTTCAGTCTGTTTTCTTCCGTTTGGTGCCTAATGAATAGGGCCTAGATTTTGAGAACAATTGCATGTGAAAGCTCCAACACATTCATATTCACAGTCGTGCGCTTCCCTTCCCTTGTGTGGCGTGGCAGGCATGGCTGATAGTATACCCAGCGGCATGCCAGGCATCACTAATCTCAGGAGAGTAACCGTCGGTCTCCAGCCTGGCTTATAGCCTCTTTGATCTGTTGGGGATTCATGATTGATTGGCGCACAAGGGACGACCTTGGCCTTCTGTCATATCTAGAACTGGGCACAATGGTTGGCATACATATGGAGAGGGAAAGAATGGCTGTTCTCAATTCATCTGCTATTTCCCAAAAACCCTCAAGTGCAGTAACAGTTGGAGCTAGGCTACTAGGGTATACCGCCACACACACGGTTATGGTGACCTGCTTTCCAATAATCCCATCTATAACAGCTCTAGGGCTGAGATACATTAATTTAACAGTCAAACTAAGCTGCACTCAAGATGTCCTCTAGTCTATCACCAATGGTTTGGTCCACTGATTCATTTGAGTATCTCCAGTGGTTTGGAACACAGACACAGTATGTTTACTGATTAGTTTGAGTAGTTATTGGACTGTTAAGTCTACCCACCTGGTTTAGTTTGACTGACCTTTTGTAGTTGAGAACTTGGAGGTGGAACATCAAGCTGAGGTGTGTGTTCTCTCAGTGTGGGGGACTTGAAATGAGCATACACACTCGCACTACGCCAGAGCCCATCTGTACAGCGCTACCGTGTGTGGGCGGAGAGAGGCAGGGAACATGCCAGGAGGACATACTGTCACAGGGAGGGCACACACACACACTGATATGTATAGTCACAGCATCTGATGATGGAGGACCACCTGTCCATGAGAGAACCTTGTGTGTTTGATGAGTAAGGTCGAATCAAATGTTATATGTCACAAGCTAAGTAAACAACAGGTGTAGACGAACAGTGAAAAGCTTACTTACGGGCCCTTCCAAACAATGCAGAGAAAGAAAATAGAGAAATGATAGGATAGTAAAACATGTAATAATAAATACACAATGAGTAACAATAACTTGACTATAAACACAAGGTACCAATACCAAGTCGCTGTGCAGGAGTACGATGTAATTGAGGTAGGTATCTACATATAACTATGAATAAAGTGACCGTAAACAGTAACAGCAGCGTATGTGATGAGACAAAAGAGTTGGTGCAAAAAGGGTCAATGCAGATATCCCGGGTAGCTATTTGGTTAACTATTTCACTAACTAGTTAGCAGTGTTATGGCTTGGGGGGTAGAATCTGTTCAGGGTGCTGTTGGTTCCAGACTTGGTTCATCGGTACCGCTTGTCGTGTGGTAGCAGAGACTTGAGTGGATGGAGTCTTTGACAATTCTTAGGGCCTTCCTCTGACACCGCCTGGTATAGAGGTCCTGGATGGTAGGAAACTCGGCCCCAGTGATGTACTGGGCCATCGGCACTACCCTCTACTGATTTGCGGTCAGATGCCAAGCAGTTGCCATACCAAGCGGTGATGCAGCCAGTCAAGATGCTCTCAATGGTGCAGCTGTATAACTTTTGGAGGATCTGAGGGCCCATGCCAAATCCTTTTAGCCTCCCGAGGGGAAAGAGGTGTTCTAGTGCCCTCTTCACGACAGTGTTGGTGTGTTTGGACCATGATAGATCCTTAGGGATGTGGACACCAAGGAACTTGAAGCTCTCGACCTGCTTCTCTACAGCCCCATCCATGTGAATGGGGGTGTGCTCGGCCCTCTGTTTTCTGTCGCCCACGGTCAGCTCCTTTGTCTTGCTGACGTTGAGGGAGAGGTTGTCGTTCCTATAGGCTGTCTCGTCATCAGTGATTAGGCCTGCCACCATCGTGTCGTCAGCAAACTTAATGATGTCGTGGGTGAATAGGGAGTACAGGAGGGGACTAAGCACGCACCCCTGAGGGGCCCCATGTGTTGAGGGTCAGCGTGGCTGATGTGTTGTTGCCTACCCTCACCACCTGGTGTTGGCCCGTCAGAAAGTCTAGGATCCAGTTGCAGAGGGAGGTGTTCGGTCCCAGGGTCCTTAGCTTGGTGTTGAGCTTGGAGGCCACTATGGTGTTTAACGCTGAGCTGTAGCCAATGAACAGCATTCTCACATGGTTGTACTTTTGTCCAGGTAGGAAAGGGCAGTGTGTAGTGCAATAGATTCAGATAAACTTTATTATCCCACCAGGAGGAAATTGATTTGGTCATGTGCTTAACAAGACGGTATATAAAACATGAAAACACTGAAACGACACAATAGAATCATTCAAAGTGCTATAGCTACACATTTAGAGAGAGCATCATCTGTGGATCTGTTGGGGCGGTATGTGAATTGGAGTGGGTCTGGGATGATTGTGTTGATGTGAGCCATGATTAGCCTTTCAAAGCATTTCAGGGCGACTAATGTGAGTGCTACGTGGCGATAGTAATTTAGACCGGTTACCTTGGCGTTCTTGGGCACAAACTATGGTCTGCTTGAAACATTCATATTTTTTTATTTAACCAGGTAAGACCATTTGAGATGAAAAACGTATTACAGACTGGGTCAAGGAGAGGATGAAAATGTCAGTGAAGACCATTGCCAGCTGGTCAGCACATGAGGTGTGTGTGTGTGTGTCGTAGAGGAAATGAGTCATCTAATTTGTCCTCCCCCTCAAATTTGTATTACTCACTCAATATTCTCTACCTGACTGGTCAGACTGCAGTGTGTGTGTTTCAGTGGGTGAGTGCGTGACTGCACTGGTAAGTGTTTGTGTGGGTTTGTACTGTACACTATATTACTCTTGGGTCGATGCTTGTCTTAAAAATGTAAGAACAGGGTGAGACATTACGTGCGTGCATGCTTTCGTGTCTATGCATGCACGTGTGTGTGCAAGTGCGCTTGCATGCGTGTGTGTGTGTCTTTGCCCTCTGCCTTGGCAGGAAAACAGTGCTACTGACAGTTCCTGAAGAGGCGAGTGCCACAGGCACAGCTAGGGCAGAACAAACCCTTCTGGAGCACAGCTCACAACTCGAGAGACAGGAAGGGAGAGAGAAATAAAGAGAGACAGGAGAGGCCTGAGGTACACAGAAAGGAAGAGATGTGTAAAAAAAAAGAGAGGCCTGAGATACAGAGAGGAAGAGAGAGGGATGACGAGGCCTACGAGAGAGTGAGAGAGAGGCCTGGGATACAGAGAGAGGGATGACGAGGCCTACGAGCGAGAGGGAGAGAGAGGCCATTCAGCAATTACAGGAGAAGTGCCTCCAATACAAGGACGCTAATTATATCCACCATCTGTAACACATCGCTAGATGATTCCCAAGACGTCTATGTTAATATATGTTCAACAGCATACCTCACCCTGGGGGGAAACAGTTTATCTCTAACTTGTATTTAACAAGGGAATACTAATGACTGGGGTCAACCTCACTCCTGGTATAGTACTGTAGTTATATATTACTGTCTGATTTAGGATGACACTCTTACTTGCCCACTTGGCCACTTCTCAGGGGCAGTTGCCATCTTACACTCTTAGAAAAAAGGGTTCCAAAAGGGTTCTTCAGCCGACCCCATGGGATAACCATTTTTGGTTCTAAGTAGAACCCTCTGTGGAAAGGGTTCGACCTGGAACCAAAAAGAGTTCTCCTACGGGGACAGCCGAAGACCCATTTTATGTTCTAGATGGCACTTTTTTTCCCAGAGTGTAGCCACAGTTTCAAGAGCATAAGTTATGATGTCACTCAGTTATTTAAGGTTTAATTAACTTTTATGGCGGGTTGTGACATCACTTGCCTGAATACCCATCCACATGGCTCTGGCTAAACTGACATTTCTTCTTCACGATGTGTCTGGATTTGCCTCCCTGCTCTACGATTTCTAGAATGCAAACACATTCTGACCGTTCTGATTGGTCCCAGAAACCGATGGATTGGATCAGAGCCAGCCTCCATGATGATGTTGTCAACTTTGATACTCTGATTGGCAGTGGTGGAAAAAGTACTCAATTGTCATACTTGAGTAAAAGTAAAGATACCTTAGTATAAAATTACTCAAGTAAAAGTGAAAGTCACCCAGTAAAATACCACTTGAGTAAAAGTCAAAGTATTTGATTTAAAATATACTTAAGTATCAAAAGTAAATGTAATAGCTTAAATGTACGTAAGTATCAAAAGTAAAAGTATAAATCATTTCAAATTCCTTACATTAAGGAAACCAGACGGACCAATTTTATTTAAAAAAATTAATTGACGGATAGCCAGGGGTACACTCCAACACTCAGACATCATTTACAAACTAAGCTTTTGTGTTTAATGAGTCTGCCAGATCGGAGACAGTAGGGATGACCAGGGATGTTCCCTTGTTAAGAGTGTGAATTTGACCATTTTCCTGTCAAAATGTACTTTGGGGTGTTTTGGGGAAAATGCATGCAATAAAAAGTACATTATTTTCTGTCGGAATGTAGTAAAGTAAAAGTTGGCAAAATAGAAATAATAAAGTGAAGTACAGATACCCTAAAAAAAGTATTCTTACTTAAGTACTTTACACCACTGTTGATTGGTTAGAGATGATCCAATCACTGACTCATTTGTTTTGTGCAACGTTCCCTTATTTTGAAGTGACACAAACAACTTCTAGGATGGCAGATTCAGACTGAATGTATGTAGAGCTCAATCGAGCAGGTGAATTACTCTGGACCCTGATCTCTCTTTTGAAGAACATATCAAGACCATTTCAAGGACAGCTTTTTTCCATCTACGTAACATTGCAAAAATCAGAAACTTTCTGTCCAAAAATGATGCAGAAAAATTTATCCATGCTTTTGTCACTTCTAGGTTAGACTACTGCAATGCTCTACTTTCCGGCTACCCGGATAAAGCACTAAATAAACTTCAGTTAGTGCTAAATACGGCTGCTAGAATCCTGACTAGAACCCAAAAATGTGATCATATCTTCCTGTCAAAGCAAGGGCTGATTTCAAGGTTTTACTGCTAACCTACAAAGCATTACATGGGCTTGCTCCTACCTATCTCTCTGATTTGGTCCTGCCGTACATACCTACACGTACGCTACGGTCACAAGACGCAGGCCTCCTAATTGTCCCTAAAATTTCTAAGCAAACAGCTGGAGGCAGGGCTTTCTCCTATAGAGCTCCATTTTTATGGAACGGTCTGCCTACCCATGTCAGAGACGCAAACTCGGTCTCAACCGTTAAGTCTTTACTGAAGACTCATCTCTTCAGTGGGTCATATGATTGAGTGTAGTCTGGCCCAGGAGTGGGAAGGTGAACGGAAAGGCCCTTGCTGTCTCTGCCTGGCTGGTTCCCCTCTTTCCACTGGGATTCTCTGCCTCTAACCCTATTACAGGGGCTGAGTCACTGGCTTACTGGGCCTCTCTCATACCGTCCCTGGGAGGGGTGCGTCACCTGAGTGGGTTGAGTCACTGATGTGGTCATCCTGTCTGGGTTGGCGCCCCCCCCCCCCCCCCCCTGGGGTTGTGCCATGGCGGAAATCTTTGTGGGCTATACTCAGCCTTGTCTCAGGATGGTAAGTTGGTGGTTGAAGATATCCCTCTAGTGGTGTGGGGGCTGTGCTTTGGCAAAGTGGGTGGGGTTATATCCTTCCTGTTTGGCCCTGTCCGGGGGTGTCCTCGGATGGGACCACAGTGTCTCCTGACCCCTCCTGTCTCAGCCTCCAGTATTTATGCTGCAGTAGTTTGTGTCGGGGGGCTAGGGTCAGTTTGTTATATCTGGAGTACTTCTCCTGTCCTATTCTGTGTCCTGTGTGAATTTAAGTGTGCTCTCTCTAATTCTCTCTTTCTCTCTTTCTTTCTCTCTCTCGGAGGACCTGAGCCCTAGGACCATGCCTCAGGACTACCTGACATGATGACTCCTTGCTGTCCCCAGTCCACCTGGCCGTGCTGCTGCTCCAGTTTCAACTGTTCTGCCTTATTATTGGACCATGCTGGTCATTTATGAACATTTGAACGTCTTGGCCATGTTCTGTTATCTCCACCCGGCACAGCCAGAAGAGGACTGGCCACCCCACATAGCCTGGTTCCTCTCTAGGTTTCTTCCTAGGTTTTGGCCTTTCTAGGGAGTTTTTCCTAGCCACCGTGCTTCTACACCTGCATTGCTTGCTGTTTGGGGTTTTAGGCTGGGTTTCTGTACAGCACTTTGAGATATCAGCTGATGTAAGAAGGGCTATATAAATACATTTGATTTGATTTGAATTAAATTCAGGGTGAGTCAAATCAAATTGTATTGGTCACATACACACATTTAGCAGATGTTATTGCGGGTGTAGCAAAAATGCTCATCAGGCAATGTCATCACGGCATTAACTATACATTGTGACCAATGGTGTGTGATCTCAGGGCTGATGGGGAAGGTCAGAGGAAGCAGAGGTTTATCAAGAGAATAGATTAGTTTGACCTTTTCATGACCCCTCATTAGCACCTTTTCATTATAGTCTCAGTCCAACAGGTTAATGAGGTTTCTTACATGCAAAATGCTGTCTGACTGCTATACTGAAACAAAAATAACAATTCAACATGTGAAGTGTTGGTTTCATGAGCTGAAAGAAAATATCCCAGAAATCTTCCATACACACAGTGTATTTCTCTCAAATTCTGTGCACAAATTCGTTTACATCCCTGTTAGTGAGCATTTTATCCTTTGCAAAGATAATACATCCACCTGACAGGTGTGGCATATAAACAAGCTGATTTAAACAGCATGATCATTACACAGGTGCACCTTGTGCTGGGGACAATAAAAGGCCACATTCTAAAATGTGTCGTTTTGTCATGCAACACCATGCCACAGATGTCTCAAGTTTTAAGGGAGCGTGTAATTGGCATGCTGACTGCAGGAATGTCCACCAGAGCTGTTTCCAGATAATTTAATGTTAATTTCTCTACCATAAGCCGCCTCCAACATGGTTTTAGAGAATTTGGCAGTACGTCCAACAGGCCTCACAACCGCAGACCACGTGTAACCACGCCAGCCCAGGACCTCAACATTCTTCCCTTGCAGGATCATCAGAGGGCAGGAAGAAGGGGTGCTGAGGAGTATTTCTGTCTGTAATAAAACCCTTTTGTGGGGGAAAACTCATCCTGATTAGCTGGGCCTGGCTCTACAGTGGGTGGACCTGGCTCCCAAGTTGGTGGGCCTATGCCCTCTCAGAGCCACCAATGGCTGCACCCCTGCCCAGTCATGTGAAAATCCATAGATAAGGGCCTAATGAATTGATTTCAATTGACTGATTTACGTATATGTAACTCAGGAAAATCTTTGAAATTGTTGCATGTTGCGTTTACATTTTTTTGTTTCGGTATAGATACTGTACCGTGTGGTAACTATTGATTTTGAGGTTTTCCTCTCCAAACTGAAAACAAACGGCTCACCAATAGATATGAGGGATGACACTATAATTAGTGTAGACATTTCTCCTGCATTTGTGAGGTTCATATTTCTTTTATATGGAGAAAATATATATATATATTTTTTCTCTTGTCTCGCTTTCCTGCTCATTCTTGGGGGCTGTATGGGTTTCACCTCTTCAGCAGTCTCAATTAATGAATTTGAGGTGAATAAGTGTGTGTGTGTGATGGGTGAATAAGGGGATCCTTTCTACTTTTTTTTCAGGATTTTGTAATTGGCCGCTAATGAAAAAGACTGGGGCGCTTTTATTCGTGTCTGCAGTGTTGAAAGCTAGCGTATTAATATCATACTTGGTACCTCAGGGACTTGATCAATGAGTCATTATTATGAGCTGAGATCCCTGGCTTGTGTCCCAAATATCATCCTATTCCCTATATAGTGCACTACTTTTGACCAGGGCCCATAGGCATCTGGTCAAAAGTAGTGCACTATATAGGGAATAGGGTGCCGTTTAGGACGTACACCCCAAGTGAAAGCAGATGGAGGGAGTTTCGGCTATTAATGACGAGTACATCAAGAGTTTTGTGAACTTCAAAGGGAGAGATAGAAAGACAGCACATAGACAGGTAGGGCAGAGATAGAAAGATGGGACATAGACAGGCAGGGGAGAGGTAGAAAGACAACACAGACAGATAGGGCAGAGTTAGAAAGACAGGGAAAGTTAAAAGGCTGCCTCTCCATGCATCTTGGTCCTAGGATTTGGGATAGTTAAAAGGCTGTCTCTCCATGCCTCTTGGTCCTAGGCTTTGGGATAGTTAAAAGGCCAGTGCCAGAGGACCTGAGGGACCTACTGGGTACAGAACGTAAATGCATGTCTGACATGTATTGGGGTACACAATCGTGGATTGATTTAAAAATGAATAGAAGACTATTAAAATTCATTCTAAAACTCACAGGCAGCCAGTGCAGAGACCTTAAAACCGGTGTAATGTGTGCTCTCCATCTGGTCTTGGTCAGTACCTATGCTGCAGCATTCTGAATGTTTTGCAGTTGACCAATGGCTTTCTTGAGTTGATCAGACAGGAGAGCATTACAGTAGTCAAGCCTGCTTGTAATAAAAGCATGGATGAGTCTCTCTGTGTCAGCCTGATATAGAAACGACCGCACCTTGGCAATGTTCCTCATGTGGTAGAAACCTATTTTGGTCACATTCCTGATGTGTGATTCGAAATTGAGTTCAGAATCTAAAATGACACCTAGGTTTTTTACCTGGTGTTTTATCCAGATTCTCTCTCTGTGCTTTGGCTCCAATAATAAGTACCTTGTCTTGATTTAGCTGGAGGAAGTTGTGAGCCATCCAAGTATTTCAATCCCTAATACAGTGTAATAATGTATCTGTGGATCTAAAATCCTCTGGTGACACAGAAATGTAAAGTTGTGTATTGTCTGCGTTGCACAGATAGAAAGAAAGGACATAGACAGGCAGGGCAGACTGTTATAACTGTATCATTTACATTAAGTTATTCAAAGATTGACATTTATTTGCATTGAGTCAGGCAAAGAAACCACCACTGCCTATGAATCCTGTTACTGAGAGCAACTGTGTCAGCTGTACCCTTAGCAAGCCTAGCAAACTCTACAAGGTGCACCAGGTCTTTTAATGTGTATGTAAACACACCTGTGCCGTGAAGCTGCCTGGATCTCCTATTATGCTTCTATAATGTATAATTAAAGAAACGCTGGTCAGCGGCAGCACGCCCAACCAACGAAGAAGAGGGACCACATGATTTATGATAACGACAGTGCCTCCAGGCCATGTACAATGACGTGCGTGATAATGGCCCCTTGACAGCTCTGATCAAAGGACCTCAACGGGAGGGAGGGAGTGGGGGGGGGGGGGCTAGACTCTATGTTCTGTGCTGGATGTCTGTCTGCCTCCAAGAACGAACCTCCTCCCTCCGGTAGGAACCTCAAACGAGAACATGAATGCTGGTACATTGCAAATAAAGCATACATGACATGATGGAAATAGACTCCTCTCTCAAGAGAGAACAATCTCCCATACTTGTGGAAAGACGTAATCCCTTGTATAGGGCTACGTTGATGTAGTATCAGTTTGCTCAACAGTTCATGAAGACACGCTGGGAAAATGCTCAAAGAACAAGGAAAAGCTGAAGATTGTGATCTCTATCCTCCACTGGCTGAGCGAGCAACAGCGCTTTGGATAATGAGTGTTGGCAATGGTGGATTGGGATTGGGGGCGGACCGGGCAGACTGTTGGCAGGATTCTGGTGCCTGAGACGGGTCTTACATTCTCACTGAATGAGAAGAGGATGAGAGAGAGAGAGAGAGTTAGAGTTCCTGGCCTACAAGTGCACTACATCCACCCCAGTGGCCTACTGTTGTGGAGACAGGAAACATCATGCATGGGTGTCAGCCAGTGACTGAGACCAGGGCTTAATGCATCACATACATCTGGACTGTATTAAATGAGACAAATTAATACGGAGACACAGAGACGTCCTGGCTTGGCTGCACATGGCGCGGTGCGTTGTGCCAAGACACCAAGAGGATGGCAGACTTAACGCATTCCCACACATTCACTGCTACCGCCACACGCATTGCACACATGCACACAAACACACCTCCTACTCTTTGCCTGTGCGCTCCTTCACCCCGAGTCTCTTTCCAACATTTCCAGTCACATGTTTCATGCTTGCGTGGTTAAATCTTCCTCGGATTGTCATTCATACAGCATATAGATCAGGAGCAGTGTTCAAGTCTAGCGGACTGTTTCCCAAAAGCATCTTAAGGCTAAGAAACATTGAGCTCAATGGTTCTAATGATGAACTTAGCCTTAGGATGCTTTTGTGAAAACGGGCCTAGTTCAGTCCAGCAATCTCGTCTCTCAATCTTGGTTCTCCCCCTAGACTTGATTGATTGAAGGGGTTGATTGGCCCGTGAGTTCATTCACCTAATCATATGCGCACCTACTTCAATCAGACAATAATTGGAAGGTAATAATGAACTCCAACAGAATTTATTTTGAATTCCACCCTGAATTGATTTGATCTCAGATGGAAATTGACAAAGTATTTATGAAGAATTCCAGGTAAGGAAAACTTTCACACCAAACCCTTGAAAAGTCACCGTTTAGACACAGCTCTGAGACACAGCTCTGAGAGACAGCTCTGAGACACCTCTTCAGCTCTGAGAATCATTGGAACGTGTTCTTATTTTCTGAACTAGTCTGTATTCTCCTTACTGAGGGAAGCCCTGAGATGAAATAAATAACATTAACTCGATGCAATTCAAATTGAATAAAGAGAAAAACCTTTATTTCCCTCTTTTTACAGGAATGTAATTAGTTCCCATCCATTGTGTGTCGCCAAGGTAATAGGCAAAAAACCAACACATTAATTTGACATTAAGCCGCAGAAGGCTGTCGAGGAACGCTCATTTATCAAAGATTCACAGACGGGATAAACAACGTTCAGCTCCTAATGCGTTTTAAATGTTTGTTTAGTCTATGGACAGTTACTTACGTAGTATTACCCTGTGTATAATGTTGTATTGACAGACACAGAATTAGAGTAGGTTTGTCATACCTAGAGGAAAGAAAGAGTACTTCATCCACACAGAATGTCTATTTTATACCCACACGGCTGCTAATGTATGTCAACCAGAGGAGGCTGGTGGGAGGAGCTGTAGGAGGACGGGCTCATTGTAATGGCTGGAATGGAATAGATGGAGCGGAATCAAATGTGTGGTTTCCATATGTCTGATGTGTTTGACTCTGTAATGACTGGAATGGAATATATGGAACAATGAGCCTGTCCTCCTATAGCGCCTCCCACCAGCCTCCTCTGATGTTGAGGTTCAGCATAGGGACAGAATATGTAGGTGGAGTGAATGCAAACGCCCTCATCCTGGACTCCCTGGTGGTAACTTCAGTGTCTGTTCTTCTTGCCTGCTGCGTTTTCTAAGAATGATAAGTAGCTAGGTATTGTCATTGTTGTTATTGTTATTGTTGAGGCACTGCTTCACAGAAAGACTGTCTGCTTTGACTTCCTGGGAGCATCAGACAGTCAGACAGACAGACAGACAGACAGGTTGAAGACAATCAATCGATGCTTGGCTGTATCGCTTCAAATACAGTTCCCAATGATTACCTGCAGGTACCCGGAGCCACTGTTGTCCGCCACAGATCTATAATGCAAACACAGTGGCTTTTACCAAGGAAGGTGTAAACACACAGGGCTGTACTGAGTCCTTTTACCAAGGAAGGTGTAAACACACAGGGCTGTAATGAGTCCTTTTACCAAGGAAGGTGTAAACACACAGGGCTGTATAGAATAAATAGACACTAGATATTAGAAAATGAGATGTCTGTCAATGGTCTTTCAGTGACGCCATGTTCTCATCGCTATGCCCTGGGGCAAGAGTTAACAACAACCGTAGCGCTACAGGTAATAAGGTGAGCGTTTAAGACCACCGAATACATCTCTGGCCTCCGACTGTACTGTATTGTTGAATTGAACACCTGCGAACATCTCCATAGCGAACCACAGTCATCGTTATTGTACATTACCCGCATGGCTCTTGCCCCTATGGGTCTAAATGCTGTTCAGCCCTAATACCCTTCCATTGTCAAACAAGCCAAGATGGAATTTTGCCTGTGAATAGCTACAGTCGCCCTTTTGAGAATAATGATACCTCACTGTACCGACTATTCAGTTCCTGAAGTGACGCTCTCTATCTTATACCCGCCACCATTAGCAGGACAGGCAGAACAGGAGAGAGATTCATACGGCAGCCATAATGAGATAGGCGATGAGGACAGCCATGACAGAACACCCTCTCATTGGAAAGAGCCAAATAGCCACTGAACGGTCCATAATGGAGTAGCTTCGTTTGTCTCCTGTGTAGACTCGCTATGGAAATGAAGGTTTTTACCAGAGAAATTGTGGCTATAGAAATCGTAGGGTTCTCATCAGAATGAGTACCCTGCCTTGAGGAAGTATAGTTCATTCATTTAGCTTAGAGATATTGCATTTTGTGCCCACTGTAAAGTTTGATGGAGGAGTTATAATGGTCTGGGGCTGTTTTAGATGATTTGGGCTAGACCGCTTCATTCCAGTGAAGGGAAATCTTAACGCTACAGCATATAATGACATTCTAGATGATTCTGTGCTTCCAACTTTGTAGCAACAGTATGGGGAAGTACCTTTCCTGTTTCAGCATGACAATGCCCGGCCTGCACAGAGCCCTGACCTCAACCCCATCTAACACCTTTGGGATGAATTGGAACGCCGACTGCGAGCCAGGCCAAATCACTCACATCTGTGCCTGACTTCACTAATGGTCTTGTGGCTGAATGGAAGCAAGTCCCCGCAGCAATGTTCCAACATCTAGTGGAAAGACTTCCCAGAAGAGTGGAGGCTGTTATAGCAGCAAAGGGGGAACCAACTCCATATTGAATACCCATGATTTTGGAATGAGGTGTTTGACAACTTTTGGCCATGTAGTGTATCTTGAAAATGAAAATGTACCACAGCTTTGGATAAAATTGAAAATAATGATGGGTAAATTGAATGAAAAATTGTGGGTAAATTCAATTTGTCAGAAAATACTATAGTTTTTGTCTTTGCCAAATGGCGCTTATAAAACATTGCTACATCTCTTTCTATTGCTATTGTCCAGGAATAAAATGATGATAGACCAATGTTCCTCAGCCTTTTTCATAGCCTAGTGGTAGCGAATAGCTAGACAGGCAGTTAAGTCTTCCATGAACCGTGAAGCGTGAGCCATCTACCTGAAGACGCTGATCTCTCTAGGTCACTGTATCCATCTGTCCTCCACACACACACACACACACTGATGGCGTTGCAGCCACAAATCGATTACTCCACAAGGGCACAGACAGGAAGCTGCTCCTCTGCCAAGCTGCTAGGTCAGAGGTCAACCCCTCTGTACGCTGACGGAGGGAGGCCAGTCTGTCATGGAGGACAAGACGTGTGTGTTTGAGAGACCAAGGGAGAGCCCCGTCTGTCACTGAGGAGGACAGGACCAGGACAGGCAACACTGGTGCTGGTTGCCTAAGGCATTTGGGGACAAGATAGAACTCTTTGTTCTAAACATGTAAGGATGCAGGTTTGAAGTCCATGTGGATAGTTTTTATGATCAAAACTAAATCTATATTACCATTGAACAGCCTAATGTGCATTGGGAGCACCATTCAAACTCTATCCTCTCCCTCCATGGGGAGTATCTCAGGCTTGGTGTTTGAAAGTCTGATCCTTTTGAGTAAAACACCGAGGGCAAGTCGCATGATGGAAACTAGGCATGAGAACCCATCCCATTCAATCCTCTGATGACACTTTTAATCAATGGTAGGGACTTATCTGAGCTTTTTCTCTCATATTGTCTCTCTCTGTCTCTGTCATCTCCTTCTTTATTGTTTGCAATCCCATCTAGACAAAGTATGGACTGTTGCATCCCTAGCAATTTGTCTCATAGAACTGCTAGGCTGGCATGGATGCAGTATTAGGCCCCTAAAGTGGAGCACAATGGCAGCTCCCAGCTAAAAGCCCACGCTGATGCTCTGCTCTGAAATTGCTGTCATTACTAGAGGAAACAGGCTCTCTGCTTCCTGCCTGCCTGTCTGACTGAATGACTTTCCCTCTGTTTCAGAGCCCTCATTACAAACCTCTCTCCTTGTCTTTCTCTCTCCGTCTCACTCTGTTACAGTCTCTCGTCCTATTTCTCCCTCTCGGTCTTGTTCTCTCGCTTCTTCCCACCCATCTCTCTTTTACATTCTCTCTCTCTCTCTCTTTTACATTCTCTCTCTCCTCTCTCTCTCTCTCTCTTTTACATTCTCTCTCTCTCTCTCTCTCTCTCTCTCTGTCTTTCGGGAGCTCTGACTGGCAGGTAATTACCAATGGGGTGACAGTGGCCCATTTCAGGAGTTCAAATGTCAATGTGGCAAATCACTGCCAGCTAATCCACCCCCACCCCCACGTTGAAAGTTCTGTTCTTTTGTCCTGTCTCTCCGTGTGAGGTAGTACTTGCTAGTACATGTTAGTGATGTGATGTCAGAGAGCTCTGTCAGGGCTATCTATCTATCTGATGTACTCGGACAGGTGTTGGGAAACACTGTTCTAAGTGCACTTGTTTTTGAATAGAGCTCAGACCTCTGTCTTCTCCTCATTACATATGCTACCAGATAGCTGTCAGACAGAGAGAGAATCTGCTGTACTTCCAAGGGGGCAGACTTAGCCACTGTTAATAACAGAGGCTCAACCAAGTATTCTAGGAGATGGAAGGACCAATTGAAGTACCATGTTATTTGGAGACACACAATACAGTCCATACACTTTGATTGGTCGTGTCAACAAACAAAACAGACTTTTGTGGAAAAGAAGCACACATGAAAACTGGTTGAGTGCAACAGAACAGCACAGTATCAATTAGATATAAATAACATTGCTATAAAGGAACCTTTTCTTCAATGATGATAAGGCTACCATGCTCCCAAAATGTATACCAATTTTGGAGACATACTTTAAAAAGTTTATTTTCAATATGTGTTCCTGTATATCAGTAACTGCCAACCTAAAAAAAATGTCCGATATCCATCATAGTCTAGGCTACCAAGCATGAGGGCAAATAAACCAGATCTGTTCATCCTTTAGTATCCACTGTCTGCTCTTTTGTTTGGCTAACTGCTAACCACTGGTTCTGTGATCTGGGCGATACAACAGGCTTCTTGTTGGGGGTACCCGTGTGACCTTTCTCCCTCATTTGTCTCATTCAAGAAATGTAACACATCAAACAGCATCCCGCTGCTAGGCTTGTTTTTAGAGGCCCTTTTTGTTTCCCACTTTGCATTAGCGTCCCTGTTCAAGAAGCTAGGCCTTACATGCTAACTAGTTAGGAAATGGGCTGCATTAGCATTTAAAAAAAATACTTTTCACCCTCAATGAGTCACATACTACAGTTAACTGATGGAGCAAAGAGATTAAGCTGAAAGATTTTCCCGAAAGTGACACAGTTCGCATGAACTGGGACAAATATGACAAAAGTCAATAAGTGCTAATGTCTTGTGTTTGATAATTGTTTGGGTCCATTTCGGAAAGGCAATTTACTAAGGCTGTGTTTACACAGGCAGCCCAATTCAGATATTTTTTCACAGCAGATCTTTTTCAGAGCTGATCTGATTGGTCAAAAGACCAATTAGTGAAAATAATATCAGAATTGGGTTGCCTGTCTAAACGCAGCCTAGGGGCCATCTATGTACATAACTCAGTCTTCCATGTCATTCATCAGTTGACATCAGAATTTGTAAAGTTAACAGAGATCCATACAATGAAACCAACAGACAATATCCACAGTTCAATGACCTAATTTCCCGAGTTGTCTCGTACAAAATGGAAAGAATCCAACCAGGATGCACTGTAGCATGCCGAACTACCGTAGGTCCCCTCAGTGTTAGCCCTTTGGGTTACCAGTTTCATGTCAATGTAGAATTCCCTCCTACCTTCCCTTCCTCCCCAGCACTGTTTCAATACACTTGGCCTTTAGATGTTAAACCACAGTAGCCTTCTCTTTATTTATCTGCATCAGAAGCCTGTCATTTGAGGTGCAGCAGAAATGATGCAGTTCACTGGGAGTGACGCAGGCAGACAGAAATACAGCGCCGAGGTTTTCTACCATGAGACTGACGTCGGACAGTCGGGCACACACGCATGTATGGTCATCATCCCGGTGCCAACATGGCTGAGGGGCCCACCACTCGCGTGACGTCTGTCCCTCTACGCGAAAACCCACAATGGGAAAACTCTTGTTGCTATAAGCAGAGGCCTTATTTTAGAACAACCAAATCAGATATAGACATTGTAATGTCTAAATACAATATACTGTTCAATGGTGTTCAATTTCAAATGAATGGAGTTACTGGAAATTCTGATTGTCACGAAACAGTTCAATGCGTCTAGCTCTGCAGTAGGGCTAGATTGTTCAGACAGATTATACCCAACCCTCTCCAGTCCCTTCAGCCAGACAGATCTTCCCTATCTAAACCTCTCCAGTCAGCCCTTCAGCCAGACAGATCTTCCCTATCTAAACCTCTCCAGTCAGCCCTTCAGCCGGACAGATCTTCCCTATCTAAACCTCTCCAGTCAGCCCTTCAGCAAGACAGATCTTCCCTATCTAAACCTCTCCAGTCAGCCCTTCAGCCAGACAGATCTTCCCTACCCAACACTCTCTAGTCAGCCCTTCAGTCAGACAGCTCTTCCCTATCTAAACCTTTCCAGTCAGCCCTTCAGCCAGACAGATCTTCCCTACCCAACACTCTCTAGTCAGCCCTTCAGTCAGACAGCTCTTCCCTATCTAAACCTCTCCAGTCAGCCCTTCAGCCAGACAGATCTTCCCTATCTAAACCTCTCCAGTCTGCCATTCAGCCAGACAGATTTTTCCTACCAAAACCTCTCCAGTCAGCCCTTCAGTCAGACAGCTCTTCCCTACCCAACACTCTCTAGTCAGCCCTTCAGCCAGAAGGGGATATAAGAGGGTTGAGAGGGATCCCCAGGGAATCACAGGGCAACGCTCCGGAACATTCTGTTCTGACTGGTTATTTGTCACCACAACCCCATGTGATGTGACCTTAAACTGATTGTTAGTCAAAGAGATGTACATAACCGTTGATGCTAACATTACCTTCACCAGCTGTTGATTTGAACATTTCCCTCTCATATTCCCTTGCAAGGAGATAAACAACCTAGCTCCTAAAAATATCCCTGAACCTTTTTGATGCAACTGGTGCCAAATGGAACATAGCAGGAGATGGGTGCTTGTGCGCATCATCAAATAGCGCCCCCTGATTGATATGCACCTACAGTCTCCATGCAGCCTGCTGCTGCAGAGGAGAGAAGAGAGGCAGGGAGCCCGGGAGAAACAGACAGAGACCGAGATGAGAAGCTTAGCTATAGTACACCTTATGATCTCTGCTATGCCTTACCACAGAGCCCTATGACATCACAAGACCGCCTCACTCTGAGACCAACCGACCTTCTGATTCAAAGTCGTTCATCTCTAATTAGCGGAACCTAATACTCCTGCTATTGATTGGTGGTTGATGTACGTGTATTGAACATCCGGTTGTATTGAAGGTAGTGTTTTCCCAGATACTGTGAAGGGAGGCAAATGTTAAATGGATCAAACGGCAGGTTTGGAGTCGTGATGGTATTTGACGGAAGCGTTTGATCCGTGACAGGGGATGATGAGGGGTTATCCCTGTGGCTCAGATTGAGTCCCATAGGGCCCTGGTCAAAAGTAGTGCACTATATCGGGAATAGGGTGCCATTTGGGACACATCCTGGGAGGGTGAGAAATAAAGTCATCATCATCTGGATCAGACCTTTTACTTGGCTCCTTTGCTCTAAAGGTCAGAGCTGCTAGTGTTCTGCCAAGGCAAGGAGGGCTACACAAATGAAGACGTAGTACTGCACTGTGTGTTGTTGGCTAGAGTCGCCCTGGAGTGGAGTTCCTGAGATGTTACTAAGAGCATTGTTGCAGTTTTGGCTTGAGAAGAAGTTTATTGCTTCTCATGAATAGTCTGGATCTTTCACTCTCTGTCTGCCAGGCGTTCACACGTTTACACAAGCAGCCCAATTCTGATCGTTTTTGACAAATTGGTCTTTTGACTAATCACATCATATATTTTTTCAGAGCTGTTGATGGGAGAGAAAAAAATCTGAAATGGGCTGCCTGTATAAACACAGCTGTAGTCTTTTACAGTATCTCTCTATGCCTCTCTCTCTCTCTCTCTCTCTCTCTCTCTCTCTCTCTCTCTCTCTCTCTCGCTGTCTCTCTTTCTCTCTCTCTGTCTCTCTCTCTCTTTCTCTCTCTCTCTCTCTATCTCTCTCTCTCTGTCTCTCTCTCTCGCTGTCTCTCTCCTTCTCTCTCTCTCGCTGTTCTCTCTCTTTCTCTCTCTCTGTCTCTCTCTCTCTCTCTCTCTCTCTCTCTCTCTCTCGCTGTCTCTCTCTCGCTGTCTCTCTCTTTCTCTCTCTCTGTCTCTCTCTCTCTCTCTCTCTTTCTCTCTCTCTCTCTCTCTCTCTGTCTCTCTCTCTCTGTCTCTCTCTCTGCTGTCTCTCTCTTTCTCTCTCTCTGTCCTCTCTCTCTCCTCTCTCTTTCTCTCTCTCTCTCTCTCTCTGTCTCTCTCTCTGTCTCTGTCTCTGTCCTCTCTCTCGCTGTCTCTCTTTCTCTCTCTCTCTCTCTCGCTGTCTCTCTTTCTTCTCTCTCTCTCTCTCTCTCTCTCGCTGTCTCTCTCTCTCTCTCTCTCTCTCTGTCTCTCTCTCTCTCTCCTCTCTGTCTCTCTCTCTCTCTCTGTCTCTCTCTCTCGACTGTCTCTCTCTCTCTCTTTCTCTCTCTCTCTCTCTCTTTCTCTCTCTCTCTCTCTCTCTCTCTGTCTCTCTCTCTGAACAGCACAACAATAACACTTGGCCTTAATTAACACTCATTAATCTGCTGCATTTTCTATTAACGGCACCAATTACTTACGTGGCGGCAACACTAATGCTGCATACATAATGGGTGGATGGAAAACAAAGGGAGGAGTAGAAAGAGGAGAAGAACAGATGTGTGGGTGGGACTTTCTTTCATTCATCCTTATTTGTCTGTGGTCACACACAGACGCGCATGCAAACATACAAACACACACACACACAATGACCCCTCACGCAGCACGCCTGTTGTTTGGTGTCCACTCTGGGTGACAGTTGAGGATGAAGACTTTGTTTAGGGGCCCAAGCGAGGCCCTGCTTCAACCATCTGGAGCACAGCAGGCTTCCCTCATTGATGAGGTGGCGGGTAGCAGTTGTAGTGACATGAGGTCTCGGTATGAGGTCCGGCATCCGACGAAACCTCCCGACCCACGCTCAGCTCATAGACATATTTTACACACGTAGACAAACACACGTGCGGTGACGTACACACACCAATACTACGCCGCACACACACTCACACTGATACCCCTCCCATTCAACACACATACGCACACTGATGCCCCACCACACACACACACCGATCCCCCCTTCACACACACAGTCCCAGGCCCCACATATTTTGTATTCTGTGCTGTATGGCCAGATGACCAATGCTAAGAGTTCCTCATCAGAGAATGTACAAAACAAGAACGTGTTCAACACATCATAAACACAGCCAAGCTGTGTCTAATACAGTGTTTCCTCCCTCCCTCCCCCTCCCTCCCCCCCCTCCCCTTTTCTTTCCATCACTATATTTCCTGTTCTTGCTCTCTCTCTCTCTCTCTCTCTCTCTCTCTCTCTCTCTCTCTCTCTCTCTCTCTCTCTCTCTCTCTCTCTCTCTCTCTCTCTCTCTCTCTCTCTCTCTCTCTCAATTCAATTCAAGGGTATTTATTGGCATGGGAAACATATGTTAACATTGCCAAAACAAGTGAAGTAGATAATATACAAAAGTGAAATAAACAATAAAAATGAACAGTACACATTACACAGTACACATTACACTCACTTCCAATTACAAATGTCATAGTATGTATATATACAGTGTTGTAACGATGTGCAAATGGTTAAAGTACCAAAGGGAAAATAAATAAACATAAATATGGGTTGTATTTACAATGGTGTTTGATCTTCACTGGTTGCCCTTTTCTTGTGGCAACAGGTCACAAATCTTGCTGCTGTGATAGCACACTGTGGTATTTCACCCCGTACTATATATAAGTGAGTTTATCAAAATCGGGTTTGTTTTCGAATTCTTTGTTGATCTGTGTAATCTGAGGGAAATATGTGTCTCTAATATGGTCATACAGTGAGCACATAGCCTGACTTCTCTTGAGAGCCAGGTCTGCCTACGGTGGCCTTTCTCAATAGCAAGGCTATGCTCACTGAATCTGTACATAGTCAAAGCTTTCCTTAAGTTTGGGTCAGTCACAGTGGTCAGGTATTCTGCCACTGTGTACTCTCTGTTTAGGGCCAAATAGCATTCTGTCAAGTAATTATCTTTTTGTTTTCTCATGATTTGGTTGGGTCTGATTGTGTTGCTGTCCTGGGGCTCTGTGGGTTCTGATTGTGTTTGTGAACAGAGCCCCAGGACCAGCTTGCTTAGGGCTCTTCTCCAGGTTCATCTCTCTGTAAGTGATGGCTTGTTTTGGAAGGTTTGGGAATCGCCTCCTTTTAGTTGGTTGAAGAATTTAACGGCTCTTTTCTGGATTTTGATCATTAGTGGGTATCGGCCTAATTCTGCTCTGCATGCATTATTTGGTGTTTTACGTGGTACACAGAGGATATTTTTGCAAAATTCTGCATGCAGAGTATCAATTTGGTGTTTGTCCCATTTGATGAATTCTTGGTTGGTGAGCGAACCCAGACATATCAAATCAAATCAAATGTATTTGTCACATACACATGGTTAGCAGATGTTAATGCGAGCGTAGCGAAATGCTTGTGCTTCTAGTTCCGACAATGCAGTAATAACCAACGAGTAATCTAACTAACAATTCCAAAACTATTACCTTATACACACAAGTGTAAAGGGATAAAGAATATGTACATAAAGATATATGAATGAGTGATGGTACAGAGCGGCATAGGCAAGATGCAGTAGATGGTATCAAGTACAGTATATACATATGAGATGAGTAATGTAGGGTATGTAAACAAAGTGGCATAGTTTAAAGTGGCGAGTGATACATGTATTACATAAAGATGCAGTAGAGATGCTCTCTCTCTCTCTCTCTCTCAATCTCTCTCTCGGGAAATGTGAAATTAATGTTGGAGAATATAACACATATAACACATTAGATCTAGATCTTTGAAGTGCAAGAGAAAGGCCATAATATATTATTCCAGCCCAGGCGCAATTTATATTTTGGCCACTAGATGGCAGCAGTGTGTGCGTGCAAAGTTTTAGACTGATCCAATGAACCATTGAATATCTGTTCAACATTTTGTATCAAGACTGCCCGATGTGCCTAATTGGTTTATTAATACATTTATCAATATCAGATATATTGTACTTTTATTACAGCCCCAATACTTATTTAGATGAGGTGCTGATAGTAGACAACATGATAAATGTCTATTACACATAACTAAACATACAAACATACACATCTAATTCTCTTTCTGTTCTTTGTAATAGTAACACTTATTGTTGGATTGTGTCTTAGAACAAAAGAAAAGCAAGACTGAATGGTTGGCATTTGGTTGTCGTGGTGATTTTAGCAACCATCCTCTCAGCGCCTGTCAATCACAGTTCCTCTGCCGTGGTCCAATACCATCCGATCCTCTGTTTCCCACTGCTAAACACCCCCATGGACTCTAACCACAACCCCAGTCCGGAGCCCGCAGCCTACAGGCCTGTCACATCCCCTGTATCTTCCCTCTGTCATCCTCACCCCATCGACCACCAACTCCCCAATAAACTAATTATCCCAGGATTCTCCCTGTTCCCTGGCTGTGGCCTGACCACCGCAAACCACATCCTCTCCCCTCCAAGAAAGCAGACCACAGTTAGATCCCATTTAGTAAAGAGGGCCTTGCGTATTGAATGTACGCGCATACTGATGTGAAGTATGGTACTTTATTGGTTTGGATGATGAATGGGACTTCAACTGTTGTTAACAATGGAGGACAGTTGAGGAAGTTGGAGACAGAAAGAAAAAGCATTCTGGAGGACATAGGGACGTTTGGAGAGCACTGGTCTGCTATATATTGTCATCGACCAATGTGGAAAAAGCATTCTTGGTTTTGTTGAGGTGTTCCTACCTAAACTTGTGTGAGTTGAATGTTTTCATCCACCGTGACGCATCTTTAAATTACAATCTTTATCATGGTGTAGTCGGCTTGTGGTTTAAACTTCCCATTTAAACTCAATGGAGACGCACTATCGGAACACAATGCCAAACTTGTATGGTGGAATTTATTGTTGTTCTCTCATCTCTGGAGAGCGAGACCATCTGTTCCATGGTATGTTGTTTACATCCAACACCAAAACCATAGATAACATTTGAATATGCTGTTTGTCATTCAAATCCATTGAAAGAAGTCCCATATAAATGGAAGTCCAAAATGTTTTCTTTGAAGTCTCTTGGCCGCCATGTTGTATAACTAAGTAGGAAAATTGTAGTGTGCTGTAGCATACATAAGTACTTCAAATATAATTTTATATTGGGCACCTATCTTCAAGTATACACATGCTTTGGCATACATAAAAGCACTTAGGTGTCCACTCTTTGGTGAGATTCGAACTTCAGAGCTTTGTAAGAATCGCAACACATCACCGCTCTTTCTTGTGCATGTAGTGTAGCTTGTTAAGAGACAAGAAGGCTTGAGTAATCACATCACATTTGTTTGTGCGATATTAATACACTATCTCTCTGGCTTTAATTAAAAGATAAACACAACACAGGTTGTTCAAGGTGCTTAACAGGAGGCTTCATTTCAGCAGTAGGAGGGTTCCCACTGGTTGAATCAATGTTGTTTCCATTTCAATTAAATGACATTGAACCAATGTGGAATAGACGTTGAAATGATGTCTGTGCCCGGTGGGTTTTCACCCTCTTGCAACTTCAGAATGTTAGAAAACGGATTAGTTTCTCATTATATTGTAGCACCAACTCCCTGCTGGTTGGAAAACGTAATATGGAGAGGTACTGTAGTCCTCTGTAAGGTTAAACATGTGCTCTCAACATCCTAAGAAATTTTTATTTCTAAAGGCAGTCCATTATAGAAAATATGACTCTTGCACAAGATATTACGTCTGTAGTGTGTACGTTTTTTATTGTGTATTTCTAAAGAGTACTTTATAGAAATGTCAAGGAAAAGTATTAATTAGATCCTCAGTTCTGACACAAGAATATGGGTAATATATACAGTACCAGTCAAATGTTTGGACACACCTACTCATTCAAGGGTTTTTCTTTATTTTTACTATTTTCTACATTGTAGAATAATAGTGAAGACATCAAAACTATGAAATAACACATATGGAATCACTACAGACACTGGGAGATGGGAAGCAAGTACGGCGTCTGGACAAGAGAAACAAAACAACATCAATGTAGACACGGGAATGAAACTGAGGAAGTGACAGATATAGGGGAGGCAATCAATGACGTGATAGAGTCCAGGTGAGTCCGATGAAGCGATGGTGCGTGTAACGATGGTGACAGGTGTGCGTAATGATGGGCAGACTAGCGCCCTCTAGAGCCAAGAGGGGGACCAGGAGCAGACGTGATAGCGTTTGAGCCAATAAGTTGTGCTGTGACAAGGTAGGGGTGGAATAGAGAAGATAACCCTGTTCGGTAAAAGACCAAGTCCATAATATGTCAAAAACAGCTAAAATAAGCAAAGAGAAATGACAGTCCCATCATTACTTTAAGACATGAAGGTCAGTCAATCTGGAAAATTTATAGGACTGACCTTGCTTTCACAGTCATCCGACCTCAACCCAATTGAGATGGTTTGGGATGAGTTGGACTGGAGAGTGAAGGAAAAGCAGCCAACAATCGCTCAGCATTTGTGGGAACTCCGTCAAGACTGTTGAAATAGAATTCCAGGTGAAGCTGGTTGAGAGTATGGTAATGCACTTATCCTTATGCAGAAGAGGTACCTCAGGGTCTTCCTTTCCTGTGGCAGTCCTCAAGAAAGCCAGTTTCATCATAGACCTTGATGGTTTTTGCGACTGCAACTTTTTCACATTGACTGACCTTCATGTATTAAAGTAGTGATAGTCATTTCTCTTTGCTTATTTGAGCTGTTTTTGCCATAATATGGACTACCAAATAGGGCTATCTCTGTATACTGCCCCTACCTTGTCACAACACAACTAATTGACTCAATTGCATTAAGAAGGAAAGAAATTCCACAAATTAACTTTTAACAAGGCACACTTGTTAATTGAAATGCATTCCAGGTGACTACCTCATGAAGCTGGTTGAGAGAATACCAAGCGGGTGCCAAGCTGTCATCAAGGCAATGGATGGCTACTTTGAAGAATATCAAACATAAAATACATATAAAATATAACACTTTTTTGGTTACTGCATGATTCCATATGTGTTATTTCATAGTGTTGTTGTCTTCACTATTATTCTACAATGTAGAAAATAGTAAAAATAAAGAAAAACCTTTGAATGAGTAGGTGTGTCCAAACTTTTGACTGGTACTGTACGTTTACTGTCCCTTGTTCCATGTCCTGCTACGGTGCTGTTTTCAGAAGATAACATTGGGTCAGCAAAGGTCAATATTGATTGATTCATAGACGATTATTGACTTGTGAGTTCTCAGTGCCTTGTGTTTAGGGAGCACCCCCCTATCCACATCGATGGGACAGTAGTGGAGAGGGTAGTAAGTTTTAAGTTCCTCGGCATACACATCACGGACAAACTGAATTGGTCCACCTACACAGACAGCATCGTGAAGAAGGTGCAGCAGCGCCTCTTCAACCTCAGTAGGCTGAAGAAATTCGGCTTGTCACCAAAAGCACTCACAAACTTCTACAGATGCTCAATCGAGAGCATTCTGTCAGGCTGTATCACCGCCTGGTATGGCAACAGCTCCGCCCACAACCTTAAGGCTCTCCAGAGGGTAGTGAGGTCTGCACAACGCATCACCGGGGGCAAACTACCTGCCCTCCAGGACACCTACACCACCCGATGTCACAGGAAGGCCATAAAGATCATCAAGGACAACAACCACCCGAGCCACTGCCTGTTCACCCCGCTATCATCCAGAAGGCGAGGTCAGTACAGGTGCATCAAAGCAGGGACCGAGAGACTGAAAAACAGCTTCTATCTCAAGGCCATCAGACTGTTAAACAGCCACATTGAGTGGCTGCTGCCAACACACTGACTCAACTCCAGCCACGTTAATAATGGGAATTGATGGAATTGATGTAAAATATATCACTAGCCACTTTAAACAACGCTACTTAATATAATGTTTACATACCCTACATTACTCATCTCATATGTATATATATATATATATATACTGTATTCTATATCATCTACTGCATCTTGCCATCTTTATGTAATAGATGTTTCACTCGCCACTTTAAACTATGCCATTTTGTTTACATACCCTACATTACTCATCTCATATGTATATACTGTACTCGATACCATTTACTGCATCTTGCCTATGCCGTTCTGTACCATCACTCATTCATATATATTTAAGTACATATTCTTTATCCCTTTACACTTGTGTGTATAAGGTAGTAGTTTTGGAATTGTTAGGTTATTCGTTGGTTATTACTGCATTGTCGGAACTAGAAGCACAAGCATTTCGCTACGCTCGCATTAACATCTGCTAACCATGTGTATGTGACAAATAAAATTGGATTTGATTTGATTTAATATGGTTTCCTACCATCACCAGGTTTTATTACTGGGAAAAAATGATTGACAGCTCAATTGCTGTGTAATTCTTTGCACAACAGGAGGGTTTCCTTGAAATGTTTTAATAAACATTGGACAAACAATGCTTCCTTAATAACGGTGGAACAAGACTGTGTGATGCCACTGAATCATAGGTGTTTTTCTATTTGCCCTGTACAGACTGTCTGGCTGTGCTAGTCTAAGTCTGCACAAAAGCACTGTGAGCGGTTGAAAAGAGTTTTGTGAGTTTTGCAAAAGATAATTACAAACAAAATAGTTTGTGACTCCCTGTGTTTTTTCAAGAACAAGTCTTACTTTTCTCTATGTATGTCTAATGACTCTCCCACCGTCTCCCATAATGAAAACATTATCCCCCGTTTTCATGTTCATTGATTGAGTGTCAAGTCATTTGTTATTTTCAGGTGAGGTCTGAAGATCGAAGGTAGACATTTCAATTGGAAGAATGAATCGCTAAGAAGACAAAAGCTTTTGCAAATAGACCAGTTGCTCAAATTGACTGTAGAAAGTAAGAGGGCGGCGAAGCCAGTTTGCAGTGGAAACCCAAACGCAGGTCTGTGATAAAGAGAACTCACTGTAGACTAAGTGGCTGTACAACTGCACCCCGACATCGGACTAGATGCTAAACAAGATAAAATAACAGCCTACTGCCTGCAAAGAGCTACTTTATAACTAAGTGGCCTTAAGTAGTAGTAGCGGTTGTAGTAAGAATTATTTGGGGGGCTTTTCGGCTGCCTGCCTGAAAGTGTGTGGAAGATAATTTGGGTTTGGCTTCTAATGTAATGAAAAGGTCTGTAATGGATACAAAATCAATATGACCCAATTGCTCCACCAGTGAAACAAGCTGAATCCATTTATTTTGGAATAGGAAGATGTACCTTGAGGAAAAAAAGACCACTGCACCATTTCAATGCTTTTTGTGGTACAAAACTTGTTGGAGAGAAGCCACAGTAGAGAACAGCTTGGTGTGTAATCTGTCACACTATTCCACGTAGGATCTCCAACCGTTTGGATCTAAGTACTAAACCGAACATGGTAGATGGCATGGACGAGCTAGATGATGGGATCACTAACATATTCTAAACAGGTGTTCGATATTATGATGAATCACCTACTGTAACATGATAAAACATGATATGATAATGGCAAATATTTCACTCATCATAATGGGAAATTGGATTGATTACTAACATATTCTAAAGATTATGATAAACTACATAGTGGACCTTGCATGATAAGGAAGCCACTCATCACAATGTGAATTTTACATGACTATATCCACAGCTCCTCATTTCACTTTCTAAAAAAGATGATTAGATGTTCTTTTTAAGACTGGTCATTAATATAAGCCATATCGCTAATCTTGTCATTATGATGTTAATCAGAGAGAGTGATTAAGATCCTGCATAATTATCATGTTTCTTTACTCTCCAATTAATATTATATATGGTAATTATATTATACATTAATATGTATAATACCTAATGGTTATAGTATATCTGAGGTTGATTGCAGTTGATATGGCAAATATATCAGGCCACAAGGCGAGACCCAGATGCAGACAGAGGAGGCAGATGGTTGGAGTCTTAGAGGTTTATTGATCCAAAAAGGGGCAAGAGAAAGGTTGTGGACAGGCAAAAGGTCAAAATGAGTTCAGAGTTCGGGAGGTACAGAGTGGCAGGCAGGCTCGAGTTCAAGGCAGGCAGAATGGTCAGGCAGGCGGGTACAGAGTCCAGAAAACAGGCAAGGGTCAAAACTGGGAGGACAAGCAAAAAAAGAATAGAGAAGAGAAGGCAGGCACATGGGGAAAACCACGCTGGTTGACTTGGACATACAAGACAAACTGGCACAGAGAGACAGGAAACACAGGGATAAATACACTGGGGAAAACAAGTAACAGCTGGGGGGGTGGAGATAATCACAAGGACAGGTGAAACAGATCAGGGTGTGACAAAATATAAAGTTGGCTGTAATGAAATGAAGTTTTGAAACAGTTGACAGTGACAGAGTGGTTTTGATTCCAGGGTTATTTCCACCTGGTAAAATAAGGTTTGTTCTCACTCGGAGCAGAGTTATCCATGAGTCATTATCCTAACCTCAATAGGATGTTCATCACTCAAATATAGGACAAAAGACAAGCCAACTTGAAAGATGTTAAATCAGTAGGAACATTACATTTCATTCAGTATAGCTTAATATGAGCCTCTGTCTTTCCATTTTGCGGCTTCGACTTAAGCATTTAAGACATCAAAGACTAGTATGACTTTTAGAGGTCCAAAAGAAGAATTATGGATAACTGGCGCTCTAGCATCTTTTCAAAAAGGGAAATGTTACGAGGACTTCAAAGAATTTAGGACATCAATTATAACAGTTTTATAAATCATTACAACTGCTGTACATTTTCATAAACATCAGAGATGCAGCCAAAAAAGGAGAAGTTACTAAACTCTTAAAACAAGATCAACTTTTTTATTTTGGCTAGGATCACTGTATGTCTTTGCAGTGGATGCCTTGATAGACTCTGCAAATATTGATAGAATCCTCCTCTCCATACCCAGAGATCCAATGTTCTAGGCTCTAACCCCTGCATGGTAAGCAACCTGGTGTCACAGCATTTTCTATTATTCTGCACGTAAATCCGTGTCTCTCCATTTAGTATAATATGTTACGTATTAATATATATGATATGCATTCATTTGTGGATGTCCGTCACCCATATCATATGATATGTTACTATGTACAATTCGTATTATATGTTACGAATTACCAAAACGTACAATATCTTACACATTTGCAAAATCTATGATATGTTATGAATTTTTGCTAGTTGGCTAATGTTAGTTAGCTGGCTAACGTTAGCTAGGCTAGGGGTTAGGGTTAAGTTTAGAAGTTAGGTTAAAGGGTTAAGGTTAGGGTTAGCTGAAAGTGTTAAGGTTAGGGTTAGGGGAAGGGTTAGCTAAGGCGATAAGTAAGTAGTTTTAAAAGTTGTTAATTAGCTAAAATACTGTTGTCCGTGATGAGATATTTGAAAATCGCAACCTTTGGGTTGCTTAACGTTCGCATTATACGCCCACCCATCCATCCTGACCATTGCCTTAACTAAATGTGTGAGTCTCCTGGATTTACATGTACTATGTTAGTCTATGACCAGGCTTTGGTAAGATGACTGAACTCTGTATACAGTGCATTTGGAAAGTATTCAGAACACTTGACTTTTTACACATTTTGTTACATTATTAGTATTCTAAAATGGATTAAGCATATTTTTTTAATAGAATCAGAGCAGTGTAGATGGCTGAACTCTGTATAGAATCAGAGCAGTGTAGATGGCTGAACTCTGTATAGAATCAGAGCAGTGTAGATGGCTGAACTCTGTATAGAATCAGAGCAGTGTAGATGGCTGAACTCTGTATAGAATCAGAGCAGTGTAGATGGCTGAACTCTGTATAGAATCAGAGCAGTGTAGATGGCTGAACTCTGTATAGAATCAGAGCAGTGTAGATGGCTGAACTCTGTATAGAATCAGAGCAGTGTAGATGGCTGAACTCTGTATAGAATCAGAGCAGTGTAGATGGCTGAACTCTGTATAGAATCAGAGCAGTGTAGATGGCTGAACTCTGTATAGAATCAGAGCAGTGTAGATGGCTGAACTCTGTATAGAATCAGAGCAGTGTAGATGGCTGAACTCTGTATAGAATCAGAGCAGTGTAGATGGCTGAACTCTGTATAGAATCAGAGCAGTGTAGATGGCTGAACTCTGTATAGAATCAGAACAGTGTATATGGCTGAACTCTGTATAGAATCAGAGCAGTGTAGATGGCTGAACTCTGTATAGAATCAGAGCAGTGTAGATGGCTGAACTCTGTATAGAATCAGAGCAGTGTAGATGGCTGAACTCTGTATAGAATCAGAGCAGTGTAGATGGCTGAACTCTGTATAGAATCAGAGCAGTGTAGATGGCTGAACTCTGTATAGAATCAGAGCAGTGTAGATGGCTGAACTCTGTATAGAATCAGAGCAGTGTATATGGCTGAACTCTGTATAGAATCAGAGCAGTGTAGATGGCTGAACTCTGTATAGAATCAGAGCAGTGTATATGGCTGAACTCTGTATAGAATCAGAGCAGTGTATATGGCTGAACTCTGTATAGAATCAGAGCAGTGTATATGGCTGAACTCTGTATAGAATCAGAGCAGTGTATATGGCTGAACTCTGTATAGAATCAGAGCAGTGTATATGGCTGAACTCTGTATAGAATCAGAGCAGTGTAGATGGCTGAACTCTGTATAGAATCAGAGCAGTGTATATGGCTGAACTCTGTATAGAATCAGAGCAGTGTAGATGGCTGAACTCTGTATAGAATCAGAGCAGTGTAGATGGCTGAACTCTGTATAGAATCAGAGCAGTGTAGATGGCTGAACTCTGTATAGAATCAGAGCAGTGTAGATGGCTGAACTCTGTATAGAATCAGAGCAGTGTATATGGCTGAACTCTGTATAGAATCAGAGCAGTGTAGATGGCTGAACTCTGTATAGAATCAGAGCAGTGTAGATGGCTGAACTCTGTATAGAATCAGAGCAGTGTAGATGGCTGAACTCTGTATAGAATCAGAGCAGTGTATATGGCTGAACTCTGTATAGAATCAGAACAGTGTATATGGCTGAACTCTGTATAGAATCAGAGCAGTGTAGATGGCTGAACTCTGTATAGAATCAGAGCAGTGTAGATGGCTGAACTCTGTATAGAATCAGAGCAGTGTAGATGGCTGAACTCTGTATAGAATCAGAGCAGTGTAGATGGCTGAACTCTGTATAGAATCAGAGCAGTGTAGATGGCTGAACTCTGTATAGAATCAGAGCAGTGTAGATGGCTGAACTCTGTATAGAATCAGAGCAGTGTAGATGGCTGAACTCTGTATAGAATCAGAGCAGTGTAGATGGCTGAACTCTGTATAGAATCAGAGCAGTGTAGATGGCTGAACTCTGTATAGAATCAGAGCAGTGTAGATGGCTGAACTCTGTATAGAATCAGAACAGCGTATATGGCTGAACTCTGTATAGAATCAGAGCAGTGTAGATGGCTGAACTCTGTATAGAATCAGAACAGTGTATATGGCTGAACTCTGTATAGAATCAGAGCAGTGTAGATGGCTGAACTCTGTATAGAATCAGAACAGTGTATATGGCTGAACTCTGTATAGAATCAGAGCAGTGTAGATGGCTGAACTCTGTATAGAATCAGAACAGCGTATATGGCTGAACTCTGTATAGAATCAGAGCAGTGTAGATGGCTGAACTCTGTATAGAATCAGAGCAGTGTAGATGGCTGAACTCTGTATAGAATCAGAGCAGTGTAGATGGCTGAACTCTGTATAGAATCAGAGCAGTGTAGATGGCTGAACTCTGTATAGAATCAGAGCAGTGTAGATGGCTGAACTCTGTATAGAATCAGAGCAGTGTAGATGGCTGAACTCTGTATAGAATCAGAGCAGTGTAGATGGCTGAACTCTGTATAGAATCAGAGCAGTGTAGATGGCTGAACTCTGTATAGAATCAGAGCAGTGTAGATGGCTGAACTCTGTATAGAATCAGAGCAGTGTAGATGGCTGAACTCTGTATAGAATCAGAGCAGTGTAGATGGCTGAACTCTGTATAGAATCAGAACAGCGTATATGGCTGAACTCTGTATAGAATCAGAGCAGTGTAGATGGCTGAACTCTGTATAGAATCAGAGCAGTGTAGATGGCTGAACTCTGTATAGAATCAGAGCAGTGTAGATGGCTGAACTCTGTATAGAATCAGAGCAGTGTAGATGGCTGAACTCTGTATAGAATCAGAGCAGTGTAGATGGCTGAACTCTGTATAGAATCAGAGCAGTGTAGATGGCTGAACTCTGTATAGAATCAGAGCAGTGTAGATGGCTGAACTCTGTATAGAATCAGAGCAGTGTAGATGGCTGAACTCTGTATAGAATCAGAGCAGTGTAGATGGCTGAACTCTGTATAGAATCAGAACAGTGTATATGGCTGAACTCTGTATAGAATCAGAGCAGTGTAGATGGCTGAACTCTGTATAGAATCAGAGCAGTGTAGATGGCTGAACTCTGTATAGAATCAGAGCAGTGTAGATGGCTGAACTCTGTATAGAATCAGAGCAGTGTAGATGGCTGAACTCTGTATAGAATCAGAGCAGTGTAGATGGCTGAACTCTGTATAGAATCAGAACAGCGTATATGGCTGAACTCTGTATAGAATCAGAGCAGTGTAGATGGCTGAACTCTGTATAGAATCAGAGCAGTGTAGATGGCTGAACTCTGTATAGAATCAGAGCAGTGTAGATGGCTGAACTCTGTATAGAATCAGAACAGCGTATATGGCTGAACTCTGTATAGAATCAGAGCAGTGTAGATGGCTGAACTCTGTATAGAATCAGAGCAGTGTAGATGGCTGAACTCTGTATAGAATCAGAGCAGTGTAGATGGCTGAACTCTGTATAGAATCAGAACAGCGTATATGGCTGAACTCTGTATAGAATCAGAGCAGTGTAGATGGCTGAACTCTGTATAGAATCAGAGCAGTGTAGATGGCTGAACTCTGTATAGAATCAGAACAGTGTAGATGGCGGAACTCTGTATAGAATCAGAACAGCGTATATGGCTGAACTCTGTATAGAATCAGAGCAGTGTAGATGGCTGAACTCTGTATAGAATCAGAGCAGTGTAGATGGCTGAACTCTGTATAGAATCAGAACAGTGTAGATGGCTGAACTCTGTATAGAATCAGAACAGCGTATATGGCTGAACTCTGTATAGAATCAGAGCAGTGTAGATGGCTGAACTCTGTATAGAATCAGAACTGTATAGATGGTTGAACTCTGTATAGTAAATGATCATGAGTACCAAGCTGTATTCTGTTCTCATAGCAGCATGACATCAAAAGGCGATCTGAGCTCCCTCGCTGGCCACTCACTGCTCGCTATCATGAGTGTGTTTACTGTTTGGAGGGGCTGGTCGAGTGTGTCTGTCTGCCAGGCAATGGGAGGTGGGCATTGGAAGCTCACTGCTCGCTATCATGAGTGTGTTTACTGTTTGGAGGGGCTGGTCGAGTGTGTCTGTCTGCCAGGCAATGGGAGGTGGGCATTGGAAGCTCACTGCTCGCTATCATGAGTGTGTTTACTGTTTGGAGGGGCTGGTCGAGTGTGTCTGTCTGCCAGGCAATGGGAGGTGGGCATTGGAAGCTCACTGCTCGCTGTCATGAGTGTGTTTACTGTTTGGAGGGGCTGGTCGAGTGTGTCTGTCTGCCAGGCAATGGGAGGTGGGCATTGGAAGCTCACTGCTCGCTGTCATGAGTGTGTTTACTGTTTGGAGGGGCTGGTCGAGTGTGTCTGTCTGCCAGGCAATGGGAGGTGGGCATTGGAAGCTCACTGCTCGCTGTCATGAGTGTGTTTACTGTTTGGAGGGGCTGGTCGAGTGTGTCTGTCTGCCAGGCAATGGGAGGTGGGCATTGGAAGCTAAATGTGCTGTGAGAAAACAAGCTGGCCTAATCAATAACGTAGACAAAACAAATAACACCTTTGACATTGTCTCCTGTCTCCTGTATTGTTAGCTACCACACACAGCTAATTAACCTTTAAGGATGGGGTCGTATTAGCCTGTGTGCATGTAAATTTGCACGTCTGTCTACCTGCCTGCCCATCCCACAGACGAGACATGCAACCGAAGTCTAGATCAGGCGTGGGCAAACTACGGCCGCGGACTTCTCCACATCCCGTTCAATCCGGCCCGCGGGAGGTTGGAGTAAAAAAAAGGAACGGGGGAAATGATTATTTAGAGTTAAAAAACATCCCAGGCCACTCTTGAATGTCTAAAACTAGATAGAAAGCATGTAGGAATTATAAAGGACCTATATACTTTCAAATAACCATCCTTTTTCTGGCCCGTAAATTGCTTTTGACAAACAAATTGGTCCGTAAATAAAATAGTCTGGCCCTTGGCTGAATTTTGAAATCTCAATGTGGCCCTGGAGCCAAAATGATTGCCCACCTCTTATCTAGATGTACCCTTTGTGCTGAGATGGACCTTAAATCAATGGCTGTCGCTTGGCATTGGAATGAGGAGCCTGCAGCATTTTCTCAAGCTCTCCTCATTAAAGGGCAATTCCACCACTTTTCAACCTCATTTTCATTATTTGCATGTGAAAGTATGTGAAAACTTCAGC
This sequence comes from Oncorhynchus kisutch, assembly GCF_002021735.2. Taxonomy (NCBI): domain Eukaryota; kingdom Metazoa; phylum Chordata; class Actinopteri; order Salmoniformes; family Salmonidae; genus Oncorhynchus; species Oncorhynchus kisutch. Next base: position 56,314,972 of record NC_034185.2, read on the forward strand.
ATTTTGTTGGGAAAAAATATAAAGTAAAAAAGCTCTTCCTGATGACATCATCAAAAGTGAAAGCATTTTTAAGAAGTCATTTTCAAACACTATGAGATTCACAGTGACGTGGGGATCAAGAAAATACCCTCCCCTGACTAGCAACTCTCTGCACGTTTACAAAATCACTGATTTTAATCCTACCCTGTGATGTCCCAGAGAATAATATTTTAGGAACTTTATTCTTATCTTTTTCACCACAGATCATGGAAATGCCGTCTGGTGCTAGAGAAAATTAATATCAGGTTGAAAAGTGGCGGAATTGCCCTTTAGGAGTATAGGGCGAGCCCACCACCATTCCCTTTTTGTTTCTATACATGATTATTTCATCACTAGCACGCACGTGAGTGTGTGTGTGTGTGTGTGTGTGTGTGTGTGTGTGTGTGTGTGTGTGTGTGTGTGTGTGTGTGTGTGTGTGTGTGTGTGCGCCCCCACCTCCCAGTTATGTGAATGCTATCAGAAGCACATTCCCAGATTCCCATCCACATTCAATACATATCAATGTCAATGTGTCAATCCCTGTGCCTGCCTCGTCTTTCACGTTTCCCTGAGTGCGTTTTTAAAGTCTAATTTACAGTTGGGTAAAGCTAGTCAAAGCCAATGATGGCGCTTTGTCCAATCTGACTTTCTGTGACATGCAGTCATGCCGTAGTCTCAGATGGATGTGCTAGAGACTGTGGTCATAAAGTCAAGACAGACAGTAAACCCAGGGGCGCAACTATCAGTGGGGACGGGGGGGTCAGGCCACATTCTGAAATGTTTGTCCCCCCCCAGTTTTAGCATTGGAATGTGATAAGAAAGGAGGCAACGGTGTGCTTTAAGACCATGCGGATGCCTCTGAGTGGTCTGGTAGGCTGTTTGTTTGTTTGTTTATCCAATTGAAAAAAAAATGAAAAAAATAAATACAAATACAAATAAAGCTGCACCCCCTGATGGATCAACACTACCAGTCAAAAGATTTATAACACCTACTCATTCAAGGGTTTAAAAAAATAATAATTCTACATTGTAGAATAATAGTGAAGACGTTAAAACTATGAAATAACATATGGAATCATGTAGTAACCAAAAATGTGTTCTACAAAACAAAATATATTTTATATTCTTCAAATAGCCACCCTTTGCCTTGATGACAGCTTTTGCACACTCTTGGCATTCTCTCAACCAGCTTCACCTGGAATTTGTTTCCAACAGTCTTGAAGGAGTTCCCACATATGCTGAGCACTTGTTGGCTGCTTTTCCTTCACTCTGCGGTCCAACTCATCCCAAACCATCTCAATTGGGTTGAGTTTGGGTGATTGTGGAGGCCAGGTCATCTGATGCAGCACTCCATCACTCTCCTTCTTGGTAAAATAGCCCTTACACAGCCTGGAGGTGTAAGGGCTAAACATGATAGTCCCACTAAGCCCAAACCAGAAGGGATGGCGTATCGCTGCAGAATGCTGTGGTAGCCATGCTGATTAAGTGTGCCTTGAATTCGAAATAAATCACAGACAGTGTCACCAGTAAAGCACCCCATACCATAACACCACCTCCTCCATGCTTTACGGTGGGAAATACACATGCAGAGATCATCCGTTCACCCACACCGCGTCTCACAAAGACACAGCGGTTTGAACCAAAAATCTCCAATTTGGACTCCAGACCAAAGGAGAAATTTCCACCGGTCTAATGTCCATTGTTCGTGTTTCTTGGCCCAAGCAAGTCTTCTTATTATTGGTGTAATTTAGTAGTGGTTAGTAGATGTCTGTTATTTGAACTCTGTGAAGCATTTATTTGGGCTGCAATTTCAGAATCAGGTAACTCTAATGAACGTATCCTCTGCAGCAGAGGTAACTCTGGGTCTTCCATTCCTGTGGCGGTCTGCATGAGAGCCAGTTTCATCATAGCGCTTGATGGTTTTTGCGACTGCACTTGAGGAAACTTTCAAAGTTCTTGACATTTTCCGTATTGACTGACCTTCATGTCTTAAATGAATGATGGACTGTCATTTCTCTTTGCTTTTTTGAGCTATTCTTGCCATAATATGGACTTGTTTTTTTACCAAATAAGGCAATCTTCTGTATACACCCCTACCGAGTCACAACACAACTGATTGGCTGAAACGCAAGAAAGAAGGAAATTAACTTTTAACAAGGCACACATGTTAATTGAAATGCATTCCAGGTGACTATCTCATGAAGCTGGTTGAGAGAATGCCAAGAGTGTGCCAAGCTGTCATCAAGGACAAGGGCTATTTGAAAAATATAAAATATCAAACCTATTTTGATTTGTTTAACACTTCTTTGGTTACTAATTTACATGATTCCACATGTGTTATTTCATAGTTTTGATGCCTTCACTATTATTCTACAATGTAGAAGATAGTAAAAATAAAGAAACACTCTTGAATGAGTAGGTGTCCAGAAACCTTTGACCGGTAGTGTAGATGCAAATATAAATATCTATATCCAGTAGTGGCATAGGTCTGTAGTACAGGTCCTGAACGAAACGTAAACAAACCCAGAGAACAAATGTGTAATAGCATAAAAATGAATGTGTAAAACCACGGTCTCCAAGGCAACATGCAACAAGTTTATTTCCCCCTATCTGCTGGCTTGCATATTGAGATACAGTTGAACGGTAACATGCAGTGTAAGCTTTTATTTAGATGCAAATTGGGACATAGGGGTTTTAATCCTCAGACGCAAGGCTGTATTGTGCATCAGTGGCTTCCCCTGTACTCTGTAAATGTTTGATGTTATTTGTGATTCAAACGCCTCTCACCAGAGGCAGTGAAGGGTGTACGGTACCTGTTAGTTACTGTATTGTCAACATTTTACTTATGTCTTCCAGTTGGGTTTATGCTGTACTGCCCTAGACTGGTCTCAGATCTGTTTGCGCTGTCTTGCTAAATTGGTGTGACACTGACCATACAAGGTGGCAAGATGGCACAAATTGATCTGGGACTAGGCTAATATTTCCCTTCAGGTACTCTAGGTTTGTTCTTTTTCAAGGTTTCAATATTCCCGAAAACCTGACCCTTGGCAACAGTGACTAAGGTCTGGTTTCAATGACAGACTATTTTGTCAACTTCGATGAGGACAAAACATAACATTCCGGAGTGGGTCCTCTTCAGACCCTCTCTCCCCAAATCATGAGGCAGACATGCCAGAACGTCGCGGTTCAAAACCAAAGTGATGGTTTTAGTGACGGTACAGTAGTTGATGCAAATTAGCCATTTGCAAAAGGCACCTATTAAAAATAACCTCCATGATCTCCCCCTCGCTAGCTACTATTTTGTATTGTATTCAAGCGGACAATGGAGTGACGTACCTGTAGGTCCTCTTTGTCAAACTGACGCTCTATTAAGTGCAGACGCTGCTAAGCCGGAGCATTTGAAAATTGTGGGAGTTAAACTGGATGTCTAGAGAGGTGACTGATGAGCCATTAATGTAATTAAGATAATAATGGAATTCATGAAAAACTAAATATTTCACATTTATTTAACCAGGTAGGCCAGTTGGGAACAAGTTCTCATTTACAACTGCGACCTGGCCAAGATAAAGGAAAGCAGTGCTATACAAACAACAACACAGTTACACATGGAATAAACAAACGTACAGTCAATAACACAATAGAAAATCTATATACAGAGTGTGCAAATGAGGTAAGATTAAGGAGGTAATGCAATAAATATGTCATAGTGGCAAAGTAATTACAATTAGTGGTGGCTAAGTAATTTAGCAATTAAATCCTGAAGTGATAGATGTGCAGAAGATGAATGTGCAAGTAGAGATACTGGGGTGCAAAGAGCAAAAAAACAACAAGAAAAACAATATGGGGATGAGGTAGTTGGATGGGCTATTTACAGATGGGCTATGTACAGGTGCAATGATCTGTGAGCTGCTCTGACAGCTGATGCATAAAGTTAGTGAGGGAGATATGAGTTTCCAGCTTCAGTGATGTTCATTCCAGTCATTGGCAGCAGAGAACTGGAAGGAAAGGCGGCCAAAGGAGGAATTGGCTTTGGGGGTGACCAGTGAAATATAACTGCTGGAGCGCGTGCTACGGGTGGGTGATGCTATGGTGACCAGTGAGCTGAGATAAAGCTGGGCTTTACCTAGCAAAGACTTATAGATCACCTGGAGCCAGTGGGTGTGGCGACAAATATGAAGCGAGGGCCAGCCAATGAGAGCATACAGGTCGCAGTGGTGGGTAGTCAATGGGGCTTTGGTTACAAAACGGATGGCACTGTGATAGACTAGAGTGTTGGAGTAGAGTGTTGGAGGCGGATTTACTTTAACTTTTTAACCTGATTATTACCCACTGGGCACAGATGTCAATTCAATGTCTATTCTATTTTGGTTCAACTTCATTTAATTGAAATGACGTGGAAACAATGTTGATTCAACCAGTGTGTGTCCTGTGGGTATATACAGTGCATTCGGAAAGTATTCAGACCCCTTGGCTTCTTCCACAAATGGATTAAAAAACAAATCTACACACAATACCCGATAATGACAAACTGAAAACAGGGTTTTAGAATTTTTGCAAATGTATTAAAAATTTTCAACAAAAAATACCTTATTTACATAAGTATTCAGCCCCTTTGCTATGAGACTTGAAATTGAGCTCAGGTGCATTCTGTTTCCATTACTCATCCTTGAGATGTTTCTACAACTTTATTGGAGTCCACCTGTGGTAAATTCAATTGATTGGGCATGATTTGGAAAGGCACACACCTGTCTATATAAGGTCCCACAGTTGACAGTACATGTCAGAGCAATAACCAAGCCATGGTGTGGAAGGAACTGTCCGTAGAGCTCCGAGACAGGATTGTGTCAAAGCTCAGATCTGGGGAACATTTCTGCAGCACTGCAGCATTGAAGGTCCCCAAGAACCCAGTGGCCTCCATCATTCTTAAATAGAAGAAGTTTGGAACCAACAAGACTCTACCTAGAGCTTGCCGCCTGGCCAAACTGAGCAATCTGGGGAGAAGGGCCTTGGTCAGGGAGGTGACCAAGAACTCATGACCTCTGTGGAGATGGGAGAACCTTCGAGAAGGACAACCATCTCTGCAGCACTCCACCAATCAGGCCTTTATGGTGGAGTGGCCAGACGGAAGCCACTCTTCAGTAAAAGGCACATGACAGGACACTTGGAGTTTGCCAAAATGCACCTAAAGACTCTCAGACCATGAGAAACAAGATTCTCTGGTCTGATGAAACCAAGATTGAACTCTTATGCCAAGCGTCACGTCTGGAGGAAACCTGATACCATCCCTACAGCGAAGCATGGTGGTGGCAGCATCATGCTGTGGCAATGTTTTTCAGCAGCAGGGACTGGGAGACTAGTCAGGATCGAAGGAAAGATGAACTGAGCAAAGTACAGAGAACTCCTTGATGAAACCCTGCTCCAGAGCGCTCAACATGACAACGACCCTAAATACACAGCCAAAACAACCCAGGAGTGTCCTTGTGTGGCCCAGCCAGAGCCTGGACTTGAACCCAATTGAACATCTCTGGAGAGACCTGAAAATAGCTGTGCAACAACACTCCCCTACCAACCTGACAGAGATTGAAAGGATCTGCAGAGAAGAATGGGAGAAACTCTCCAAATACAGGTGTGCCAAGCTAGTAGTGTCATATCCAAGAAGACTCGAGGCTGTAATCTCTGCCTAAAGTGCTTCAACAAAGTACTGAGTAAAAGTTCTGAATACTTATATAAATGTGATATATTTATTTTATTTTGACATTTGCAAACATTTCAAAAAATGTGTTTTTGCTTTGTCCTAAGTACCTACCTAAGATGACCCCTTGATTCATAATTCAACTATTCATAATTCAAGTGACTCACAGTTGTGCATGTATGATGCAAGTGATGCTATGGGTCCTGTTTACAGTATAGGTATACTGCATTGCGACCATACATACAGAACCTGATGTATTATTGTCTATGATTGTGACAGTCCCATTTGATGAATTCAAAACAAGCCCTGGTAGATGGAGGCCCTGACCCCATCAGCACTTAGTCCCAGGGAACAGAGAGGGAGGGACGAACACTGCTTGCTCTACCGTTAACCTCTCTGCCCTTCATTATGCTGGCTTGGTTGGTACACTTCTCCCTGTGGATGGTTCCTAGAGGAGGAGAGGAGGGAAACATATGGCTGCATGTGTTTCTCTCTAGTGTTCCATTCAATTGTATGTTAGCTGTGTTGTTAGCTGTGTTAGGTTGTTAGCTGTGTTAGCTCTGTTGTTAGGTTGTTAGCCATGTTAGCTGTGTTGTTAGGTTAACTGTGTTAGCTGTGTTAGGTTGTTAACTGTGTTTGCTGTGTTGTTAGCTGTGTTAGCTGTGTTGTTAGGTTGTTAGCTGTGTTGTTAGCTATGTTAGCTGTGTTAGGTTGTTAGCTGTGTTGTTAGCTGTGTTAGGTTGTTAGCTGTATTTTTAGGTTGTTAGCTGTGTTAAGTTGTTAACTGTGTTGTTAGGTAGTTAGCTGTGCTAGCTGTGTGGTTGGCTGCATTGTCAGCTGTGCCTCTCTTTTCTCCATCATAGCGAGCTATAAGATTCCCCAGGTGGAGCTGGGTATAATCACACACACACACACACACACACACACACACACACACACACACACACACACACACACACACACACACACACACACACACACACACACACACACACACACACACACACACACACACATCCAGCCATTCCCTATCTCATCACACTGTGTTTACTCTCTGTCTCTACAGGTTACAGTCTCTATATCACTATGCTTCCTGCTGACTGGACTCTTCAGAGATGAGTATGAACCTGGACCGCGTCCCAAATGGCATCCAATCTCTACATAGTGCACTACTTTTGTCACATTTTTTATTTTATTTCACCTTTATTTAACCAGGTAGGCTAGTTGAGAACAAGTTCTCATTTGCAACTGCGACCTGGCCAAGATAAAGCATAGCAGTGTGAGCATACAACAAAGAGTTACACATGGAGTAAACAATTAACAAGTCAATAACACAGTAGAAAACGAAGGGGGGGTCTATATACAATGTGTGCAAAAGGCATGAGGAGGTAGGCAAATAATTACAATTTTGCAGATTAACACTGGAGTGATAAAAGATCAGATGGTCATGTACAGGTAGAGATATTGGTGTGCAGAAGAGCAGAAAAGTAAATAAATAAAAACAGTAAGGGGATGAGGTAGGTGAAAAGGGTGGGCTATTTACCAATAGACTATGTACAGCTGCAGCGATCGGTTAGCTGCTCAGATAGCTGATGTTTGAAGTTGGTGAGGGAGATAAAAGTCTCCAACTTCAGCGATTTTTGCAATTGCGCTGAATACAACAGGTGTTGACCTTGCCATGAAATGCTTACTTACAAGCCCTTAACCAACAATGCAGGTCAATAAATATTTACTAAATAATCTGTAAAAAGTAACACTGTAAATAGTGCGGGGGGGCATTTGATTAATTGTTCAGCAGTCTTATAGCTTGTGGGTAGAAGCTGTTAAGGAGCCTTTTGGACCTAGACTTGGTGCTCCAGTACATCTTGTCGTGCGGAAGCAGAGAGAACAGTCTATGACTTGGGTGGTTGTCTTTGACTATTTTTGGGGCCTTCCCTGTATAGGGCCTCTACAGGGTGCCATTTGGAATACAGTCTATGAAACCAGGCTTAATTTGTCATAATTACAACAGGAAGTGATTTCCATACAGACTCCATGCTTGACATTTTCAAAAACACACAAGGCCATTACACCATTACAGACCAAATGAAGATGGAGCACGGTCCAATTGAATTCTCCCTCTCAAGTAATGCATCTGCTTCATTATGTTTTAATACGGTGTGTATGTGTGTGGTGAGGGGGGGGGTGTATTTTTGTGACTGTGCATGCGGAGGAGCTCGGAGCAACAATTTAATATTGCTAATGAATAGATGCATATTAATGATGCGTTACATGAAGTGAGGATTTTCAATGCATAATCAAGTAGTCTTGTTATGACAGACTATTTTGGACCCAATTTATCTTTGGTATTTTGAGGTTCAGGTCTGTGTTGGAATAGATGATTAAGTACTGTATCACTCCAGTCAGTGATATAATTTAGGCATGCAATCGCAACTTCTCTTAGATTGGTTTTGAGACAGTGAGCCTCCCATTTTGAGCGTGATTTAGCACAAGGTGAGCAAGCAATGAGCATGGACTTATTTCCATTTCAGAGCCTTTCCCTCACGACACTAAGCCATTGAGAGAGAAAAGTGATAACGTTCCCGACAGGATGATAAGGTTATGGCCTTTTGTACAGCTCTTAGACAGTCTGTTTCTCTCCTGGTCCTCTTGACGAAAGCAACACTCCTCCCTACATACCAATGCTCAGGTTCTGTCCACAATGGTCCTGACAGGGTTCTTTTCTTGTTTCGAGGTTAAAAAGCAAAGAAGTGATGGAGTGACAAAGGCACGTCAATCAAACAGTGTTTCTTTAGCACTTAAGACTCCAGGCTGTTCTGCAGAGCAGAGAAACTTTGTCTCCCAGGTCAAGGTCTCAGCCCTCTCAGACAGAACACTGGAGACATGACCAGACTGAGAATGAATACGCTACAATACTGTGGCTTTAGGCTTGACAATATCACACTCGACATCACCTACATTGGTTAAAACAGTGGCCCGTTTGTGGAGGAGTTCAATTCATAGTACCTCTTGACTTTCTATTATGGCTGTGAAAAGGATTTTGTTAGTGATTGTTGAAGTTTTCGTCTTTGTTTGTTGTGTTCATGTCTTCACGTCATTTATGTAGTTATGTGGGCTGTCCTTTTGAAAATAACCGCTTTTCCTCAAGAGTAACGTCTGAATGATGAAAGCTGGACCTCTACTTTATCTGTGTTCTGCATCTCTCTATGCCACTGGCTGCATGGCTCGGCCCTAAATGTTGGGCCTTGATGGTGACATTTGGTGGCATTTAGAGTTGTAGACTGTGAATGGCTGTGTGTAGAATGCTAAAAGGTCAGGACACGAGGGAGAGAGTTTGTCCACTCGCTTTGACATTCGCCTTGTCCAGTCCAGTTTTGTTTAATGTTACGGTCCATTTATTCAGACAATAAATATGAATTATTAAGGAACAGGAAAATGGGTAACGGCACGGACAGTTCATTCAGGCTCTTTTATGACTATAGTAATCTGTTTTGTTTGGTATTTTGTTGTTTATTACTTGGTTGATGGGGGGGGGGTTTGCCCATTTTGAAACATTGAACATTTACTTTTATTCTTCCCATCTCTTGCCTTCAAACTTAACAATGTTTGGCCTGACTTTACAATCTAAAACATAGTTAGATGAGATCTTTCCATAGTCTGTGTAGATGACTTTACAATCCAAAACATATTCCAACCCAGCCATCTACATACACTACGGTAGTTAGACGAGATCATACCGTAGAGTATGTAGATGACTTCACAATCCAAAACATATTCCAACCCAGCCATCTACATACACTACGGTAGTTAGACGAGATCATACCGTAGAGTATGTAGATGACTTCACAATCCAAAACATATTCCAACCCAGCCATCTACATACACTACGGTAGTTAGACGAGATCATACCGTAGAGTATGTAGATGACTTCACAATCCAAAACATATTCCAACCCAGCCATCTACATACACTACGGTAGTTAGACGAGATCATACCGTAGAGTATGTAGATGACTTCACAGTCTAAAACATATTCCAACCCAGCCATCTACATACACTACGGTAGTTAGACGAGATCATACCGTAGAGTATGTAGATGACTTCACAGTCTAAAACATATTCCAACCCAGCCATCTACATACACTACGGTAGAATCTCATCTACCCGCCTCAGACCTTTAAAGCCACCAGCCCACCACTTATCTTGGGTCCTGGACTCCCAGCCCATGATGGCTTCTAATTGGCCGACGGCTGGGGTCAATGGAACGAGGGACGGTGATGATTAAATGTTCCCTATTCCGAGCTGTCTGTGGTGCTTCTGGGAGCAGGGAGCTATCCACCTGTCTGTGGTGCTTCTGGGAGCAGGGAAATATCCACCTGTCTGTGGTGCTTCTGGGAGCAGGGAGCTATCCACCTGTCTGTGGTGCTTCTGGGAGCAGGGAAATATCCACCTGTCTGTGGTGCTTCTGGGAGCAGGGAGCTAACCACCTGTCTGTGGTGCTTCTGGGAGCAGGGAGCTAACCACCTGTCTGTGGTGCTTCTGGGAGCAGGGAGCTAACCACCTGTCTGTGGTGCTTCTGGGAGCAGGGAGCTAACCACCTGTCTGTGGTGCTTCTGGGAGCAGGGAGCTAACCACCTGTCTGTGGTGCTTCTGGGAGCAGGGAGCTATCCACCTGTCTGTGGTGCTTCTGGGAGCAGAGAGATATCCACCTGTCTGTGGTGCTTCTGGGATGAGGGAGCTATCCACCTGGATGTGAGCAGTCACATCTTCTGACCCAATCAATGGCTCTACTGGGGTCCGTGGGGAACCTAGTTGAGCTGAACTAATTACATCTCTTTTTAACAGTTTATTTGCTGCTGGGGCCTCCTTCTCTCCTCCTATTCGTTTTGTCTTTCTTTGACCGTCTCTCTCTCTCTCCTCTTCTCTCCTCCTCTCTCTTCCCCTATGTCACCTGATTGTAACGGTTTTCCTCCTCTTCTGAGGAGGAGTAGGAAGGATCGGACCAATATGCAGCGTGCTCCTGACGGACCGGGTTGTGGGGGAGCACTGGAGCTCTGGTGCGCAGCCTTGGCACCACTCCTCCAGGCTGGATGACCACGTTAGCCCGGACCCTCCAGAGTGCAGGCACAGGTTGAACCAGGCTGTGGGTGAGCACTGGAGATCTGGTGCATACTACTCGCACCTCTCCCTTAGGCTCAATGCCCACATTCGCCCGGCACGAGCGGAGCGCAGGCATAGGGCGCACTGCACCCTCCCAGCGCCCCGGAGACACAGCACTCAGTGCCGGTGCAGGATACCCTGGGCCAAAACAGCGTACCGGAGACCAAACACGCTGAGCCGGCACAACACGCCCTGGCTGGATGCCCACTCTCGCATGGCACTTGCGGGGGGCTGGCCTATAGCGCACAAGGCTCTGAGCGCGTACTGGCGACACCGTGCGCTTAATCGCATAACACGGTGCCTGACCAGTACTGTGCTTCTTCCGGTAAGCAGGTCTATCGCCTGACTCCGCCAATCTCCCCGTGTGCCCTCCCCCCAAAATATTTGGGGGCTGCCTCTCGTGCCTGTTGCGCTGCCTTACCTATTCCCAGCCTGTGCCCAGGGTCCCTTGCCGTCCAATATCTCCTCCCATGTCCATTTCTCCAGATATCGCTGCCTCTCGTTACCACGCTGCTTGGTCCTTTCTTGGTGGGTAGTTCTGTAACGGTTTTCCTCCACTTCTGAGGAGGAGTAGGAAGGACATGTCCATGTTAATATTTATTTACACTGATTGAGGTGATCTAGTAATTATCTTTTGTTTCATTAAGTGCAGCAGTCAATCAGTGAACTCCAGAGGGCACTTGTAACTGACTCTGACTAAGTATGCGTTGCCAATACATTACTTCATACTACATAGTGCACAGAGGAGGCTGGTGGGAGGAGCTATAGGAGGACGGGCTCATTGTAATGGCTGGACTGGAATCGATGGACCTGAGTCAAATGTGGTTTCCATGTGTGATGTGTTTGATACTGTTCCATCTATTCCAATCCAGCCATTACAATGAGCAGCACTGCGGGTTCCCTCTGTTGGGATGGTGAGGAAGGTAGGAACCCCACAGCCACACACGCACTCACAGCCACGGTAGTCATCCTGTGTAGCGGCTGATGAATTGGAACACGCTACGACAAGACAGAAGCCCAGCGGTGGCTGACACTGAATACATTATTATGACAGCCTTGTTAAATCAGACTTACTCTGTGGTGTAGAGCGGAGATTGAGGAGATTTCACCCAATGAGGTAGCACGCTCCGCCGCTCCGATGCACTTCATTGGGCCAAATGGATGATAATGCACAGCACACATGTTGATTATGAAATGATGGCCGCACAGCAGAGTGGGGATGGAGGCCAGGGTGTTACCATGTGGCTATGATGTGATTAGTGCTCTGGGACTAGAACCGACTGCGATCCAATTTTGTGCAACAGTTTGAGATGTGCGCTACTGGTTGCACAGATAAAATAATCAGATAGTTAATCAGTCCTTCTCAACATGAAAGATCATAGTGATACTGTAACGGTTGCTACTGCAACTGTTGCTAATGAAGGCTACTAGGCTAACATTCAAAAACACCCCGCCAACATTCACACTGACAATCCTATTTCTTTCAGTGCCTACATGCCCTCTAAAATGAGATGTGGTATCTACGCCATGTCGAGTGTGCACTGTGTGTGGGCCACAGCCACACGGTGGAAGAGATCCCTGGAGTTTCCACAGGAGAAGACTCTATTTAAAGACGGGCAGACAGGCGGGGAGGGGTGGACGGGCAGGGAGGGGAATGGAAGATCTCAGGTGGGTTGATTCCAGTGTGTATTTGGCTAAATTAATGATGAGCCATCTGTCTGTCTCCAGTGTGTGTGTGTGCGTGCGTCTCCAGCGGGCGAGACCACCAGCTGCCGAGGCTTTGATCCCACCTGTCTGTCTTCACCTGTACATCACTTCTCCTGCTGTTGGTGGAGGTGGTGCTACACTGTATTGTGACTTGTTAGAAAGAACTGTACACAATGTATTCAATGTGATGTTATGTTTGAGTTGACATCCTGTATATACTGCACAATCCTGTTACACCTCCAGGTAACATACGGCTCTATTTCTATCCCCTATGAACTAAAAGCCCAGATTTCTTACACCAGCGATACGGGCCCAGATTCCCACCCAGGTTACCTACTGCCCCAGTTCCCAGACACCATGGAAGATACCTGTTGAAACAGCCAATGAGTTCATTCATGACCAGAGCCTCTCTCATTAATCTCTGCATTGATCCCCCTCTCTATCGCCTCTCTCTCTCTCTGTCTCTCTCTTTCTCGTAGCAGGAGCCTAAGGCCTCTCCTCAGCGAACCGCTAAAGTGTCTCCTCTAAAAGTGAAGGTGATGCACAGATAATTGTCTTCTGTGGGAAGGGAACACACTACACATCACAAAGCCTGGTGTCTCAGCTGCTCAGCCTCCGACAGCAGAGGTAAAGTAAAAGAAAACTCTGGCTCGCATTCGAATCCAGGTCCCCTGAGAGATGGAGACTGTTTTTTCAGGATAGACGCTTAACAGTTCTTCCTGCTTAGCAAGAAGGGGGGGGGGGGGGGGGGGGTTGGTTTTCAGACAAAATCCCTACAGACAATTTTCAATACATGCATCAGTGGACACCTTTTAACTGTTAGGTGCATAGTTCTAAACAACTACTTTAGCAAAGCTGGGTAGACTTTCTTTGATGTTATTTTAGTCTTATGAAAATCCTCTGTCACCTTCACACAATCTCAACTGATTAGAAAAACCCTTCTCTGACCACATAGTTTATTATTTCAGCCTCCGCCGCCTACGGGCGACTTCAATAAGGGCCGATGAATAACTTTTGAAACCATCGCTCAGAGAACCAAAAACGTGTGGCTTGGACATGAAAAAGACATTTCCCTGTGACATCAAATTAGAAACATCAAAGTCCTCCAGCTGCAATAAGCAATCTAGTTCAATAGCCTGAATTGGTTTCTGCTGGACTTGAAATTCCAGTTGAAATATCTCTTTTGGGAGGGTAAAATCTGAAGAGAATTGAACTGGATCATTGAGTCTAATGTTCTTTTTATCTCAGGCGGGTAAACAACAAGAATACAACACAATTGGAATAAATAGGCTAGATATAAAAGCTTATTTTTATTTATTTATTTTCTCCAAGGAACATTTGTCTCTTCTTGAAAGCCGCTCCAGGTCACTATAAACTTAAAATGGAGAATTAATATGCGCAAGACGATTTCTTTGAATGTGCTTGAAAGCGTACATTCAGCTTCAAAACAAACAAAACTATTTGGAGTATAAAGTAAACTAATGTTTGGAGGGCATTTGGACTTCTTTCTATCTCTCTTTCACACCTGTGTGCTTCCCAACACTAAGGCTAATTAGCCAATGGAGTCCATGGATTGTCTAATTGACACTGTGGGGAGTGACTTCCCAATGGGTACACATTGGTTGAATCCACGTTGTTTCCACGTCATTTCAATGAAATGACTTTGAACCAACATGGAACTGACGTTGAATTGACGTCTGTGGGTAGGGCTGTTGGACTGACGAGGGGGGTCAAAGGGTGTGTACTGTAGATGTAATCAGTGAATAAGATACCTGTCGCATAAGAGTCACTGCTTGACTGTTATATACAGTGGGGTCTGAAATGATTGACATCCTTGATAAAGATGAGAAATAATGACTGTATAAAATAATTCATTAAAATACTGAGCTATATTGTATGCAAACATTTTTGGGGGGAATTGTTTTGTACTAATTCATTTGCTCAGAGAAAGAGATTTGGTTTAACAAGTAATACTTATTTTTCTCAAAAAGGTAGGGGTCAAAATGATTGACACCCCTAAAGATTCTTATACATAAAGTTTTCAAACGTGTAGTATTTGGTCCTATATTCTTAGCACCAATTAACTACATCAAGCTTGTGACTCTACTTTATAAACACTTCTACATTAATGTGGATGCCCCCCCTCCCTTCCTTCCATAAACAAAGACAGTAGACGGGCCAGTGGCTTCTGCATGATCTCTGGTCTCATCTCACTGTGTGTGTGGGTGTGTGCTTGTGTACGAGGATGCACGCGTGTGCTTGTTCTCTCCGGTCTCATCTCTGAGAGGGGAATAAGTTATTAGAGAGCAGCCTCTTGAGTGTTGTGTTTAAAGGAGGCGGTGGAACTCAAAAAGCCCTTCGCTATTTGGGCCCTCAGCCAATGAGAGTGTTATTAAGATGGAATTAGTGTCTATTCAGCTTCCTGAATCCCATTATCATTGCATTGCAGATCAGATCGGCGACACTCAAGCTGTTTGTTCTGAAAATCCTGTCTGAAATGGCCTGGTGGAGATTTCGGAGGCTATCACAACTACAGTAGTGGAGCAGGGCTTGATGGAGTGGTTGTTTAGATGAGAGGAGATAGTGGACTAGGGAGCCTAGTGATGTAGCTCATAAAACACAACCACTGCTGGAGTCACATACTCTCTGTAAGTAAGGCACATTGAAGAACATACACACATTCAATGCCATCTACTTTTCTTGTTTTATTTCAAACATATTTTGTTACAGGTTCTTCTTAACCGTTCTTAGTTCAGCAAGAAAAGGAACACCAATAGGGAGAGAGGATATTTTTAAAAGAGTAACTCACTGGGTTGAGACTGCCCAACACATAAGGTGTACTTTGACCTTCCCCCGACCTTTCAATGCTCACATGTAATACAGTGACATAGATAATGTATAGCTCCACTATGGTCAGATGTTATAAAGTGATAGAGAGATAATGTATAGCTCTATGACCAGATGTAATACAGTGATAGAGATAATGTATAGTTCTATGACCAGATGTAATAAAGTGACAGAGATAATGTATAGCTCTATGGCCTTATGCAATAAAGTAATAGAGAGATCATGTATAGCTCTATGGCCAGATGTAATACAGTGACAGAGAGATAATGTATAGCTCTATGGCCAGATGTAATACAGTGACAGAGAGATAATGTATAGCTCTATGGCCAGATGTAAATAAAATGATAGAGATAATGTATAGCTCTATGGCCAGATGTAATACAGTGACAGAGAGATACTGTATAGCTCTATGGCCAGATGCAATAAAGTGACAGAGATCATGTATAGCTCTATGGCCAGATGCAATAAAGTGACAGAGATAATGTATAGCTCTATGGCCAGATGCAATAAAGTGACAGAGATAATGTATAGCTCTATGGCCAGATGTAATAAAGTGATAGAGAGATAATGTATAGCTCTATGGCCAGATGTAATACAGTGACAGAGAGATAATGTATAGCTCTATGGCCAGATGGAATAAAGAGATAGAGATCATGTATAGCTCTATGGCCAGATGGAATAAAGTGATAGAGATAATGTATAGCTCTATGGCCAGATGTAATACAGTGACAGAGAGATAATGAATAGCTCTATGGCCAGATGGAATAAAGAGATAGAGATCATGTATAGCTCTATGGCCAGATGGAATAAAGTGATAGAGATCATGTATAGCTCTATGGCCAGATGTAATAAAGTGACAGAGAGATAATGAATAGCTCTATGGCCAGATGGAATAAAGTGATAGAGATAATGTATAGCTCTATGGCCAGATGTAATACAGTGACAGAGAGATAATGAATAGCTCTATGGCCAGATGGAATAAAGAGATAGAGATCATGTATAGCTCTATGGCCAGATGGAATAAAGAGATAGAGATCATGTATAGCTCTATGGCCAGATGGAATAAAGTGATAGAGATAATGTATAGCTCTATGGCCAGATGTAATAAAGTGACAGAGAGATAATGAATAGCTCTATGGCCAGATGGAATAAAGAGATAGAGATAATGTATAGCGCTATGGCCAGATGTAATACAGTGACAGAGAGATAATGTATAGCTCTATGGCCAGATGGAATAAAGTGATAGAGATAATGTATAGCTCTATGGCCAGATGTAATAAAGTGACAGAGATAATGTATAGCTCTATGGCCAGATGGAATAAAGTGATAGAGATCATGTATAGCTCTATGGCCAGATGTAATAAAGTGACAGAGATAATGTATAGCTCTATGGCCAGATGGAATAAAGTGATAGAGATCATGTATAGCTCTATGGCCAGATGGAATAAAGTGATAGAGATAATGTATAGCTCTATGGCCAGATGGAATAAAGTGATAGAGATCATGTATAGCTCTATGGCCAGATGGAATAAAGTGATAGAGATAATGTATAGCTCTATGGCCAGATGGAATAAAGTGACAGAGATAATGTATAGCTCTATGGCCAGATGTGATACAGTGACAGAGATAATGTATAGCTCTATGGCCAGATGTAATACAGCTCTAGCTCCATACAGTCATCCCCTGCTACATCCATTGCTTTATTGGAAGACAAAGAGGCCTGGAGGCTCCAGTGAAACCTGAACATGACATGGTTCACAATCACAGTATTGTTGATTATGTTATATTAATATAGGGCTAGGGGCACTGAGTCACACGTTTGGAATGGGAGGCCATGTCAATAAAGGATATGGCAGCTGTATATGGCTGTGATAAATACAAACGGTCATAACAACATGATATAGCACCTTTTGCATTGCTGAGAACAGGATTATTTTTATGTTTGATCCGTTAGGCTGTAAGTGAGTGGGTGTTCGTATTGGCAGACTGTTTGTCTAGGGTGTTGAAAATGGAGTTGAAATGACTGTATGTGTTTTGTCGCTAAGGTGTTTGTAAAGAATACACAGCTACCTACCTAACTAGCTATTAGAGTTGAAATATTGATATACACAAATATTTTCTATCTGTTCATCAATACATTGACACTGCAACCTACCTATGCAAATCATATTTTGGGACAAATCATGGGCACATTCCCAATCCTTTGGAGTGACGGATAATGTTTGAATAAAAATACCTTAGAAATATTTATTCCAATATGACTGCGTATGTTTAAACGATAGAACTAAATCACAAAGTGAGAGGATTGAGTTGTGCTAGCTTGAGGACTGAGCTATAAAGGCATCAACTAAATCAAGTCATTTTTGTGTGTTGGAACCAGCATTCATTTCTACTCCATTTCATTCTGTTCCATCCGAATGCTTTACAGCATGGCAAATATTTCCATTAAACCCAAAGTTGGTCCAATTATTACCTTGTTATCAATCACTTGACTGTAGTATGCCCTCTGCATTTGCTGAGGGTGGTGTCCCAAATCGCACCTTTTCCCCTTTATAGTGCACTACTTTTGGCCAGGGCCCATAGGGGAATAGAGTGTAATTTGGGACACAGCCTGGCTATCTCCTTAGCTGGAAAGGTTAAGCAGTTGTTTATGTATAGAAATGTGTGATATGTCAGCATTAGCAATTCCTCGGGAATATCGATTGCTGAGGGGGGAATTGATTCACAGATGAAAAGTGCTTGTGTATGGACTGTGAAATGACCTTGGCTGGAGTGAAATGTGTGGCCTCATCACAACCAGATGGAAGAACAACAACAACAACAACTTATAGCCAATACCAGATAGGTTTATCATGTGGGTATACTAGAGACCCAGAAACAAGGGACATTTGGAGAGAGAGAGAGAACAGGAGAGGTAGAGTATCCTATACTGTATATCGAGCACTACCTGAGGGATATATTTGGATGTAGGAAAGAGAGAAAAAGCGAGAGAGTAGCTGAGAGTGTGAACGCAAGGGAATGAATGAGAATCTCCTGTCAGCTAGCATATACTGTCTGTTCCCCATGTCTGGGTTTGAGAGATATAGAGGGAGAGGGGGAGAGCGAGAAAGAGAGAGATGGATGGAGAGAGATAGCTGGAGAGAGAGCGAGAGGGGGATCCAGTCTGCTGTTCAGAGGAGCTCTGAAGGAGAGAGGAAAGGAAGCCACAGCAGCAGAGGCAGTTGCTAATGATGAAACAGCTGACCTCCCCATCCACCTCTCTACCTCCTCCACTAACTTAGTCTGCCTGACTCACACCTGCAGTCTCTCTCTCTTTTCTCCCGCGCTTCCCTTGTCTCTCTCTCTTACTCTCTGTTCATATTTTGCTCTCCAAACTATCTCTTTCTCTTTCATTATCTCATTCTCTTGCCCGCTTAGTTTTAAATTCATATTAACCATTTGTTTTAGTGGCATGATTCCTTGGCATGACTCTGTGAGAGGTGAAAATGACCAGATCCCTCAAATTCTACCAACTGGTTAGATGCAGTTCTTGGACAAAACAACATATAAAATCATAAATAATAAATGCAGTAGCTCTCTCTCTCTCTTCCTCCCTCCCTCTGCCCCCTCTCCATCTCCCTCTACCCCTTCCCCCCCCATCTCTCTCTCTGTCGAGGGAGAAAAGGAAGGAGGGATTATGCGGATAGAGGAGTGGGAGACAGGGGAGTGGAATGTGGTTCATCACAGGTTCAATACTGCCTGCAAAGCGTATCACTCTAGGGCAGTGTTTTCTAAACTCGGTCCTCGGGACCCCAAGGGGTGCAGTTTTTGGTTACTCCCCTAGCAATAACACATCAATGCTTGATGATTAGTTGATTATTTAAATCAGCTGTGTAGTGCTAGGGCAAAAACCAATATGTGCACCCTATGGGGTGGGAAACTCTGCTCTAGGGCAAAGCAGGCAGGGCAATGGGGCGGCAGGGTATCCTAGTGGCTAGAGCGTTGGGCTAGTGACCGAAAAGTTCAAATCCCCAAAGTACAAATCTGTCGTTCTGGCCCTGAACAAGGCAGTTAACCCACTGTTCCTAGGCTGTCATTGAAAATAATAATTTGTTCTTAACTGCCTTGTCTAGTTAAATAAAGGTAAAATGAATGCATTGGTCTGCCATCAACTCCACTGGCTTCTCCATTTCCATACCTTCACGTTCTCTCTCACGCTCGCTCATTTTCTCTTGTCAATATTTGATGGAATGTGACTCTTTCCCCCTAAACCTCTAGCCATGAATTTCCTGATTGGATGAAACGAGAGCCACGCCTGTGTTGACCAATTACAGAGAATGTGTGGTGTCATGTGAGATGGAGTTGATCTGGATGTGCAGCCATGTTTGGAATAGCTCTGAACTGTAGGTGAGAGAGATTCTGTAAACATCTGCTACTAACCAAATGATTGTGTGTGTGTGTGTGTGTGTGTGTGTGTGTGTGTGTGTGTGTGTGTGTGTGTGTGTGTGTGTGTGTGTGTGTGTGTGTGTGTGTGTGTGTGTGTGTGTGTGTGTGTGTGTGTGTGTGTGTGTGTGTGTGTGTGTGTGGTGTGTTTGCTTGCAAGTGAATGAAATGTCCCATCATGTTGTAATGATGCTTTTCCTCTACTGAAATGGTCAGGGCAGATAATATCATTTTATTTCCTTCCCATTACCAGTCCAATGTCATTTCCTACTGAGGCCACTGCTCAACAGACCAATAAGGACTTTTCATTCGTTCATAGTTTCAGGGTCTTAGCTCAAGAAACTACAAAATCAACAAAATCTTTGGGAAGTTATTTGGACCATTTCTTTCCAGTATACAAGCGTACATTTTCATTGTTATCTCAGAGAAAGGTAGCCTACGAGCGAGAAGCCATCTGCTTGAGTGGATGTTGTTTGTGTGGATGTTGTTTTGTGGATAAACTTTACAGTGTACAGCTACTGTCAGGCAGGGTGTGTGTGTCTAGTGGAGAGTGGGAAATAATAACCTTGTGTGTGTACTGTGCACTGGCCACTGTCTGGTTGAGGGGAGTGGAGTGGTGTGCAGCGGTCTACTGGAGGGTATGAAATAACAGGCCTTGTAATTGCATTGGGACAAGCCAGGATGGTTCCTCGAATGATGGGATACTTTTCTTAGGTTGAGCATGAGGAACATAGATAAGAGACAGAAAGAGAAGGGGGAAGAGGTGGAAGGAATGGAAAAGAATGGGGAAGAAATCCACTCACACTGAAGTAAAGTTAGTTGTAGTTTTCCTCAGGAGGAGATGAACTCAACGTACGATGGCATGACGGTGGGTAGAAATAGAATCTTTAGGATCCCAAGGGAGAGATGGAACAGTAAGCACACACTTGGTCTTCCAATAATGTGGAGAGAGGAGGAGGAGAATACAGAGGAACGGAGAAAAGAAGAGAGAAAGAGAGGGGAAAAAAACAGAGAAAGAGAGAGCGCCGACAGCAAGAGATCAGGAATCGATTTCTGAGGCTGAGCACAGAAACATTCCTTGTGTGTTGCATCGCTTACTGTTTGCCCAGTGTGGTTAGTCGTGCATATTGCCAGCAGACTCTGAGGAATTATACTATTAGATCATAGCTCCACGAACCATTAGAGTTCCAACCCCTCACTCTTTGCCACCGCTCTGTAAGGATCAGTCTTCTGACAGACATACAGGGCTGTTTCCCAGACACAGATTAGATCTGCACTAAAAAAAACATGCTCAATTGAGAATCTCCATAGAAATAGTTTTTCAGTCCAGGAATAGGCTTAATCTGTGTCTGGGAAACCAGCCCTCAATCGTCAACCACAGCTCAATGTGGAGCAAAATGAGATATCACCTGCAACATTTTGCATAGCCAGGTAGAGTCTAATGAATCATTTAAAACAATGTCCCTACGCTTACAATTTCAGAGAGCCATTCACCAACTATAATGATCAATACCCTCACAGACTTCGCGAGTTGAGGACAGAGAATAGCTTTTAGTCCCACTGGTGACTCATCATAATGCTGGATAAATATGGCCTAGATGAGATGGAACTCTTACAGGATAACGTATCTAAATGTGATATAATGATATTGTTTTGAAGCTTCTCTTCCTCAGAATGGATGTGCTGCCTTGAGCCCTCGACACCACATATTCATCACTTATCCCTATTCCTTTGTGTTGTTTTTACTTTTCAGATTTCATTATGAAAGGCACCGCTGGTTCTGCATTTGTATCCATCTGGAATCCAGGAGATGAAATTGAGCAGGTGTTTTATACTCCTATTGATTTAGCCTCTCCTCTCCCCTCTCCTCCGCTCCTCTCCCTGTCCGCGCTCCTCTACCCTCTCCTCCGCTCCCCTCCCCTCCCCTCCCCTCTCCCCACCCCTTTAACTTTCCCCTGTAATAAACCACATTGAACACATCTAGCCGCAAAACATTTACTCTGCATCTTCACGCCCAGTCTAATTCTGATTCTAGCAAATCATAACTAAAGGACAGATGTATTCCCCTCACTCCCTCTCACGTCTTCCCATCTTATTTCCCCAAACGCACATTTTCTGTGCTGAGATTTAATTGAATTTCACAGCATGCTGGGTGTGTAAAGTAGTGGGTCCTTAGCCACAGTTGCTAAGAACCCACTACTAAAACAGCCAGGCAGGCTGGCGGAAGGAGATGGAGCTAGAGGAGTGAGATGGCCAGTGGCGCGTAGGGATACCCCGCTGAGTGATCAGGGATATTATTAGAAGCTGGGTGTTCAATATCGTTATTGGTTTGTGTTCACACAGACATACACACAGGGACGGGGAAGAGTGGTCCTAGAGATGGAGAGGGGGCCGTTGAGTTGCATTCCACCAGGGGACCGTACACCGTTTGCATGCAACTGTGGTAAAAGGTTTAACTGGGCTGCTGGTTCATGCGCGTGTTCCTAACTTTATTCCGTGCTAGAGGAGAAGGAGAGTCCTACAGCACAGAAGGACAGCCAGGAAGCCTTACAGAACAGGGACAACTGCCAGTGTCAGTGCAACACGCCAATGTTCTGTCCTTAGGAGTGGCTTGAAATATTCATCCCATTCCCCCCACTCACATTATTCTCAGGAACCACAGATTTCATTAAAGCCAGAGAAGACTCAAAAAGAGGGGGTAAAAACTTCCCTGGTAAGAAAGCACATAGTGGAATGATGCAGCGCATAGCCTACCTCTCTGGAGCCATCTGACAGGGATATAGAAATATCCTCTCTTTTCTTCATCTGTCCATCCTCTTCTCTCTCTCTCTCTCTCGATCCATTTTTCACTTTTTCAAAACAAGGGAGTGTTGTGATGCACCTGCCACGAGGAGGACGTTATGCAATGTTTCCTGCTCATGAGGAAGACCCGGTCTTTTCTCGGTCTGGTCACACACTGTGTGTGGGTGTGTGTCCTCTGTCCCTCTCTGAGGCCTTTGACAGGAAAACCGTAGGTTTGTCACTTTCAGTGACAATGGAGAGAGATGATGGAAAAGAAAACCTGTCTCATTCATATCTAATCGATGACACTTAAGGGGTGGTGGAAGGATTGGATAGTAGTGTAGCCAGATTATGTAATATTGTCTGATATAGTGATATGATACTGTATGATATTGAGTGATGTAAAAAAAATAGATATATATTTGATCTTCTTGCGAGTCTGTTTACCAAAATATTGAGGATAGAGAGTAAGAATGACAGTTAAATGATGATGCAAGCTTTAATAAATAAAATACCTGACATTGATATTTGATCTTCTCACAATTCCATGTTTACCAAGAAGCCTTGAGGATAGTGAGGAAGTTTTGTCAAGTAGATATTAGCTGTGATACTCTATTATATACACTGAGTGTACAAAACATTAGGAACATCTGCTCTTTACATGACATCAGCTGTGTTCGAATACTCATACTAACCTCACTAAATGTACTATTTGTGACATAAATTGTATGTATGTAGTATGCTTATTGGTCATAGTATGGATATAGTTAGTATGCCAAAAGTTCCCGGATGTTGTACTAAATACGGCAAATGACGAAGTATACAAGCAGTGGACACTATTTCGCGGCTTTTAGGGCCCATAATGCAATTATTCAGAAAATGGGCGTGGCTTCACAACGTTTTCAGATACGAAGAAAATGGTGGAAAATATGCAGCAGAAGTCCGACGAGAGCGGATACAATTGAATGGTTTTAACTAATTATGACAAACGTTAAGAAAATGTTGAGAAATGTAATAAAGTAATGATTTTTCAAATAAGTTACATTAAACGTTATGTTGGCTGACAATTTGTTAGCTACTCTATCCTTACGAACCGCATAGCATTACAGTAGTATGTACCGGTATACCGGTATGTTAGCTAAAGTTAGTTACCTAACGAGTAACATTAACATTAGTTGGCTACTAATACATCGAACTTGCCAGGCAGTATATTGACTATAATCTAACTAACTACCCAATGTTTATTGACTTATTATTCACGTCATTCTTAGCTAAGTGGTATAGTCTTTGTGCGTTCTCAATGGTCATTGTTATTTCTGGCTATCTACTCCATTTTCAGAGCACTCTCGGTGTTGAATATAAACGTTGGGGTCAAAAGCTATGAGTCTTTGATGCCAATTCAATCAGTGTAGATGAAGGGGAGGAGACAGGTTAAATGAGGATTTTTAAGCCTGGAGACAATTGAGACATGGATTGTGTATGTGTGCCATTCAGAGGTTGAATGGGCAAGATAAAAGATGTAAGTGCTTTTTAACAGGGTATGGTAGTAGGTGCCAGGCGCACCGGTTTGTGGCAAGAACTGCAACTCTGCTGGGTTTTTCACGCTTAACAGTTTCCTGTGTGTATCAAGAATGGGCCACCACCCAAAGGACATCCAGCCAACTTGACACAACTGTGGGAAGCATTGGAGTCAACACGGGTCAGCATCCCTGTGGAACGCTTTCGACACCTTGCCCCGAAGAGTTGAGGTTGTTCTGAGGGCAAAAGGGGAAGGTGTTCCTAATATTTGGTATACTCATTAAATATTATACTGTAACTCTATATACTGTTCAGTACACTGCAGTGCAGCGCCAATAACACACATAGCCACAACCAGTAGCACTTTGTCTTCAGGGAGAGTAACAGAAGTCCAACCAGTAGCACTTTGTCTTCAGGGAGAGTAACAGAAGTCCAACCAGTAGTGCTTTGTCTTCAGGGAGAGTGACAGAAGTCCAACCAGTAGCACTTTGTCTTCAGGGAGAGTGACAGAAGTCCAACCAGTAGTACTGTGTCTTCAGGGAGAGTGACAGAAGTCCAACCAGTAGTACTTTGTCTTCAGGGAGAGTGACAGAAGTCCAACCAGTAGCACTTTGTCTTCAGGGAGAGTAACAGAAGTCCAACCAGTAGCACTTTGTCTTCAGGGAGAGTGACAGAAGTCCAACCAGTAGTACTTTGTCTTCAGGGAGAGTGACAGAAGTCCAACCAGTAGCACTTTGTCTTCAGGGAGAGTGACAGAAGTCCAACCAGTAGTACTGTGTCTTCAGGGAGAGTGACAGAAGTCCAACCAGTAGTACTTTGTCTTCAGGGAGAGTGACAGAAGTCCAACCAGTAGTACTTTGTCTTCAGGGAGAGTGACAGATGTTCAAATTATCTTTGAGGTAAACATTTTTTAAATAATCTAGAAACTATACAGTAGCACAATCATATCTGTGTTTTTCCTTTTGAGTAAGGGAATTTATCAAGAGACTCAAAAGGCAATTGCCTCGATTAGGTTTACACTGGGAGAAAATGGAAGCTGTCAAGTCCACGACAAATTGCTTCATCTAGTGACTAATGATAGAAGATTGATAATCAAGCCATACATCAGCAGACTTCAATTCATCCGTCAGCTTTGCTCGCATGTTGCGTTGGGTCTTTTTATTGATAGAAATAGAATAAAACTGAGTAGGTGTGGATAATATATTTTATACAGCTTCACTCAGTTTGATACTATTTCTATCCAATGCCATATGGGGATTGTAGTTCTTTGGGGTTATTTAGCGTGTGATGGCAATTTTAAGGTTCACTCCACTGATTGTAGTTCCATTTAAGCGAGCATAACTCCGGTCTGAATTCCCAGTAACTGAATAACACACATTCCCTTTTATGCACTTTACTCTGACCTTGAACTTAAGCAATTAAAAACGCATATGCCAACCAGCTATACGTTTGGGGTGGAGATCACAGGAAGGGAGGTGTGGCAGAGGTGTTTCTCCAGATACACTGTACACTTAATTCCCTCATGATTTCACCACCTTTATATGTGAAGAAACCATGAATACGATCGGTTCCAAGTGGAAAAACATCTACTATTCCTGATTTAAATAGCATCATTCTCCATGCACTATATAATGTATAAATTGACAACAGCAAGGTAAATGAGTAATCCGTTTGAAGGGGATTGTAAATACAAATAGCAATTGTTTTAGATTATTTTTCCTTATGATGGAGACGAACGTGAAACCAGCCATATGGAGGGAAAAAATGAAAATCATACCAACATGACATGTATTTTGGCCCCTTTTCCAAAGTGAAGTTCCTCAGTGGCCCACTCACACATGCACAGTCGGGAAGAAGGCACAACCTCTATATCAGGTGGAGTGAAAGGAAGGCCCGGACTCCAGCCACCCAATCCATAGGCTGTTCTTGCACGGCAAGCAGTACCAGTGCAACAAGTCTGACACCAACAGGCTTCTGAACAACTTCTATCCTCAACCCATAAGACCGCTAAATAGCTAACACAATTGCAGACTGAGTTTACCCTTGTATTTTATTTTAATCTCTATGCACACTCACGTGACTCTACACGCCCACGCACACTGACACTCCAACACACATTTATACTGACTCTATACACTCACACACACTGACATACAATCATAAGTTATGCTGCTGCTCCTCTTTTTATCATTTATCCTGATGCCTAGTCACCTTACCCCTATACCGACTGTCCCTCCAGTATCCCTGCACATTGTAAATATGGTATTGGAACTGACCTGGTATACAGCTTCTTACTTTCTCCTGTTCTTATTTCTATTGTATGTGTTTTTGTTCTACCTTATGTTATTTGTAGTGCTACATTGATATTGATTACCACATTGTTGGGTTTGGAGCTTGCGAGAAAGGCATTTCACTGTGACAATTAAAATGTATCATTTGCGGGGATGAAATTTGGAGACCCAAACTATGTAGCACCGAACGTACCAATGTTGATTTATGCGCTCTAGAATGTTTTAATTAAATGCCCGGGCCTTTCACAGTTTTTTTTATTATGTAAAATATTAGCCGCTATGGATAGCCACCATCAATAATTCCCACATACATTTATAACTGTCACTTTAGTGTTAGTTTCCTTCAATTTGTAGCCTACATTTTGCATCAATCCATTCCATTTACCTTTCTTTCCTTTGTGACTTCCGTATAGTTGTTCCTGAGGATCATATTAGGCTGTTGTGCAATCATTTGGGACATGTAGCCTATTTGAATCATTATGTATATCAGGTTTCAGGTAAGACCCAAATGCAGACTGTGTTGAAGTAACAATGCTTATTACAGCAACAGGGGCAGGCAAACGACAGGTCAAGGCAGGCAGGGGTCGATAATCCAGAGTAGTGGGACAAAGGTATAGGACGGCAGACAGGGTCAGGTCAGGCAGGGGTCGATAATCCAGAGTAGGGGCAAAGGTATAGGACGGCAGACAGGGTCAGGTCAGGCAGAGGTCGGTAATCCAGAGTAGGGGCAAAGGTATAGGACGGCAGACAGGGTCAGGTCAGGCAGAGGTCGGTAATCCAGAGTAGGGGCAAAGGTATAGGATGGCAGGGTCAGAGGAAGGCAGAGCGGTCAGGCAGGCGGGCTCAGAGTCAGGACAGGTAAGGGTCAAAACCAGGAGGGCAAGAAAAAGAGAGACTAGGGAAAAGCAGGAGCTGAGACAAAATGCAGGTTGACCTGACAAACAAGACGAACAGGCAACAGACAAACAGAGAACACAGGTATAAGTACCCAGGGGATAATGGGGAAGATGGGCGACACCTGGGGGGGGGGTGGAGACAAGCACAAGGACAAGTAAAACAGATCAGGGCGTGACAATGAAACTCAGACCACACTTAGCATTTTAAACCTGGAGCCAGGCGTGCGGTTCACGATGACTGGACCGTTGTAATTACAGTTCCATGATTAGTGGGGATTAGAGTAAACTATTGTTCAAGAACACCTTCCAATATTTCATGGATTGAACAATAAATGCCATATTATGGCAACTTTCAACATGAAACAAACCATTGTATTTTTTATTTATCAATATATTTCATGTGTAAAGGCTCTCCAAATCATTTTTTTTATGATTCATAAATACTTTCCTAACTCTAAATTATCTACAAGATCACATTTTTTGTATTTACCAATTGGTGCTGAAACAGAGACGAAAATGCATATATTTATATGGCTTTTTTCATTGATCCTTAATATTCTGAACCCATTCTGGCATATTCTCGTGAATCTGTTGACTAAATTCTAATTAAAGGTACACTGTATTTAAACAGATGGCTTAACTCCACGAGAAAATCTATTGGCCAGCAAGTGGGAGGGTTTTGTTGAATTACATTTTTTCAGTGTGCGCAAGGGAGCCACACCTACAGAGCACGCTATGCACCTGCATAAGGTAAGTCTGAATACCAACTAATGACAAGAACATAGGAGAGCACAAAAAAGGTTAACATTTCTGAATCAGCCCCTTAATGATGTCAGGTGAGTTAGTCATCCTCCATTGCTTCAGATGAATCAGATCTACTCAGCCAATCACCAGGATGTAAACAGTTACCAGATCTAGCTCTAACATTGAGGGCCCGATTAATTCCGTAGCGCGGAAGATCTGCGTTATAGTGCGGTTGACATTTAAAGGTAATTTTCCCGATTGAGTCGACGTATGCAATATTTATTGTCTCCACAAAAGCGGTAACATTAACTTTCCATGTCAATTGCTCTGCGATACAGATTTTCCATGCTACAGATTGAAAAGTACCTGCACCACTACAGGACCAGGGTTTCCTACCTTTGCAATAAAATCAATATCCAAGTTTTGGAATTTTATCCTTACTCATATGAATAGCAAAATGTTACAAAATAAAGTTTTTCAGGGAACAGAACCCAAAACTTGAAAATAAGGCAATTTTTGGAGGAACAGAATCAGAACCAGGAATGAAAGAGCTCTATACTGTTTTGGAACAGAACCGTTATTTTAAAAGTATGGGAAAAGGTTGTTCTTTTACGTTCCAGTCATTCTTTTTGGTCCCACAAAGGAAGCAACAAGGCTCTCACTCTGTTACTCAGAAACGTATTCCAGTGTCTGCCTGCCAGCCTGATTCAGATTAGAGAAGAATGGATTTACTTTTTCAATGCTAGTTACGGATACTATAGGTGTCAAGTATCACATTAGATTTATTAACTACAAAAAGGTAAGACGTGTTTTTCATTCTGGTGCCGCTCCGCACACGTTTGTTAGTTAGCTAGCAAGCTCTGGTCCAACATTAAGACAACTGTCTGAATTCAAAGTTATTCAGTAGAAGCCGCTCATACGTAGTTATAATTGCATGCATAATGCATGTCATAACAAGATAATAATTATATAAGCCAATACTTTTTGGGGGTTAGAACCAGTTCAGAACTTTACTTTGCAGGACAGAACAGTGGAACGGAACAGGAAAAATAGTGCTTCTGTTCAGAACGGAACTATTGGAAAATCATTTTGGTTCCAACCCCTCGTTTGAACTCCTCTTTCTGGAAGCTGTTTTTCCCACTTATGTATGCTACATTTACCCACTTGGCAGAGCGTTCTTAAGACTACAGTAGTCAAAATCATTCACTAGATTTAATGGTAATTACAGATAATGTTTACATTTCCTATTTTATTAATTTCCCACCATTTTGTAAGTCAATACAAAAACCCACAGTTCCAGGAAACTCCGAAGCTTCTTTATCCAATAAATGTGTCTTTGGCTGCATCCGGTGGTCGGCTGTGTCATTACAACCCCTTATTTCAGGTCTCTGCCGCGTCCTGTCAAAGGGGTGGTTGGAGGTCCTTAGAACCATTTCTACAGATCAACTTGTGACGACCATAGAGAATGATAGAGGCCTATAGTGGCTAAAAGGCCATTTTAACAACATGGGCAGCGCCATTGAGGGCTTCCAATATGCTTCTGCCATTTTAAAGTAATCAACTGGGTGGGGATTCCTATAGGTTGTAACCTCAATGGCGCTGCCCATGCTGTCACAGGTGTTATAAAGGCACAGATATAAAGATGAGTCCTCTCTCTCTCTATGTTTCATGACAGCCATGGCTGAGGACTCTCCAGATTCCTCTCGATCAGGCAGATTTAAGAACAGAACTTCCATAGCTGTACGATGAATTCGACCCTTAAGCCTAAACTAAGTAAATAAGACAATTTGTGTGGATGTCAAACTTTGTTTTACATAGAAGGCTGACACATGGCATACACTTATAACAAACATATTTTGGGCATATGTTCCTGACACTGTAACTATATATGTTAGTTTCTGGTTTGGAAATAAGGGTTAGTTCTGGTTTGGAAATAAGGGTTAGGTTCTGATTTGGAAATAAGGGTTAGGTCCTGACTTGGGTTGGAAAGTAGTGTCTGTTCAAGCTGTTGATGTGCCAGCGGTTTTTATGGCTGTCCTAACAATGAATATACAAGCCTGTCATATTCTTAGGATCCAAAAATGCTACCACAAAGCACACACAGAAAACATTTATTTCACACAAATTACACAATAATGGGTAGACTAACAAATAAACAATCAATCAATAAAGAGATTAGATTTAATCAATGACTTCCCATTCAACCCCAACCCAGTGAACTTAGCCAATATGGCTGTGTTTAGACAGTCAGACACAATTATGATATTTTTCCCACTAATTGGTATTTTGTTCAAGCACATCAGATCTTTTCACGGCAGAGCTTTTTCAGAGCTGATCTGATTGGCCAAAAGACCAATTAGTGGAAAAAAATATCAGAATTGGGCTGCCTGTCTAAATTTAGCCTATGATGTCCAATACAGTAGTTTCACTCATGCTTTATCCCTCAAAACGCCATGGCAGTTCATTAGAGCAAATCAGCAGCAGGTGTTGCGGTCACATGGGCCATGGGCCTGCTCTAATACTTTTAACATGTATCCTTCCTTTCTTTGTCTGTCTTTCTATCGTCCTTCCTTTCTTCCTTAAAGAAATCACAGATTTTGGCCAGGTCTCTCTTGTAAAATCGATTTTTAATCTCAATGAGACTGAAATCCAAAGGACTTCACAGATCTTCATTGTAAAGGCTTTAAACACTGTTTCCCATGCTTGTTCAATGAACCATAAACATTAATGAACATGCACCTGTGGAACGGTCGTTAAGACACTAACAGCTTACAGATGGAAGGCAATTAAGGTCATAGTTATGAAAACTTAGGACACTAAAGAGGCCTTTCTACAGTCTCTGAAAACCACCATAAGAAAGATGCCCAGGGTCCCTGCTCATCTGCGAGAATGTGCCTTAGGCATGCTGCAAGGAGGCATGATGATTGCAGATACTGTACAGCCAGGACAACAAATTGCAATGTTTGTACTGTGAGACGCCTAAGACAGTGCTACAGGGAGACAGGAAGGACAGCTGATCATCCTCTACAGACCACGTGTAACAACACTTGCACAGGATCGGTACATCCGAACGTCACACCTGCGGTACAGGTACATGATGGCAACAACAACTGCCCAAGTTACACCAGGAATGCACAATCCCTCCATCAGTGCTCAGACTGCCCACAATAGGCTGAGAGAGGCTGGACTGAGGGCTTTTAGGCCTGTTGTAAGGAAGGTCCTCACCAGACATCACCGGCAACAACGTCGCCTATGGGCACAAAGCCCCCGTCGCTGGACCAGACAGAACTGGCAAAAAGTGCTCTTCACTGAAGAGTCGTGGTTTTGTCTCACCAGGGATGATGGTCAGATTCGCGTTTATCGTCAAAGGAATGAGTGTTACACCGAGGCCTGTATTCTGGAGCGGGATCGATTTGGAGGTGGAGGGTCCGTCATGTTCTGGGGCAGTATGTTACAGCATCATCGGACTGAGCATGTAGTCATTGCAGACAATCTCAACGCTGTGCGTTACAGGGAAGACATCCTCCTCCCTCATGTGGTACCCTTCCTGGAGGCTCATCCTGACATGACCCTCCAGCATGACAATGGGGGGGGAACTTGTTCAGTTTATGTCTCAGTTGATGAATCTTGTCATGTTCATACAAATATTTACACATGTTAAGTTTGCTGAAAATAAACACAGCTGACAGGGAGGGAATTATTTAGTTTTGCTGAGTTTATATAACCCTCAAACTAAATTCTGGACATCGATGCCAATTCCACTGCGTTTTCTCATTGTTGCTCTCTAATCAGGGAGTGATTTAGACCTGGAACACCAGGTGGGTGCAATTCATTATCAGGTAGAACAGAAAACCAGCAGGCTCCGGACCTCGTGGGGTCAGAGTTGAGTACCCCTGCTATATAACATTGAGAACTACAAACCAGGAAAAATGTTCACTACAGATCAAAACATTTTCAGGATACTGTGTTGCCCACTGGTACTGGTAATATAAACAGCAGTCCCCAAATAACAAGGGTAATGTCAGTTTCATGTGATAACAATACAAGTGTGAGATATGGAACTGATCCCATCAAAACATCAATTCAGTTTGACGATAACGCAAAGTCATTTCCTCTCTCGCCAGTTGTGTGCTGCTTTTGTGTCATCCAGAATCTATTTGAGGTAGTTGGAGTTGAATACATGGCATTTCTAGGCCAGACTTTTGGGCCAGACAGCTCCCATCAGACACTTGCCTGGAGGTCTAGCCATATAAGAAAAATCACACTCGTACGCAAACACAGCCAAACTCTGGACAGATCGACTGAAGAGTTATGCTTCATCTCTGCACCTTATCTCAGCCTCAAAAGATGATGTGTGATTGAATCCCTGTGGTATGATATCAACTAAAGCAATCCAGTCACTACTAATGGACTCTGTGCAGTGAGCCTCTCTGAATCATAAGTGCCACAAATAGGATTCTCTCCAACCCGTATTCATCAGTAATTGGAACAAAGTTAACTTGCCATCCGCACAAGGATAGCCACACTGAGACACAGAGTGGGCAGAATCATGGATGAAGAGTCAAAGTCAAACAGGTGTCGTGTGTGTGTCATTTATTGCAGTCATCTATCAGCATCTAGGTTGGAATTGATGTTTAAGGTTTTACCCTTACTTTTCCCTGTTGTAACACACACACACAGAGACAGAGAGAGAGAAAGAGTGATGAAAAGCAGAGATAATTGAAAAGGAATCAAATGGCAAATGTAATCCGGTCGAATGCGACAGATTGCCCTGATCAATACAGGCTGTATGACTCAATAGTAGCGTCCCAAATGGCACCCTATTCCCAGTCGGGCTCTAGTCAATGGTAGTGCACTATATAGGAAATAGGATGCCATTTGAGACGCAAACAACATCTTTTATTTTGACATCAGCATGTTTAATTTATGCAAGCTGTTTTTACTTTCACACTTATTTAATGTAGATCATCAAAACACAAGCAATACAATCTCAATGTAGTTGATGTAATTTCATTCCTATCCCGAAAGCAACAACCGGGGTAATGAGAATATAACAGGGGTTTATGCCAATCTTGTACATATGAATGTATCAAATTGGATTTTAAATTGCATCAAGCTCTGTTGTAGAATCAGACGACCAGACACAAACAGTAACACAAAGACTTATGGTGTTGGTTGGCATGCCAACCCACTGGGCCCAGTGGTGATTGGGCAGTAGCGTGTCCTCGAGGTGGTCGTGGCGATCTGCAAATGATAGAGAATGGATTTAATAAAGCACATCATAATTAGATATACAGAGATACGCACGCTCACGCTCAAGCACAGGCACGGACGTAGGCACACACACATACACACACTAAATGTTCCGTAGAAGGAACACAGAACAGAGATTACATTTTCGAAAGAAAACAACAATAGCAGCGCCCCTCTGTGTGTACATTGCACTAGATGCCAAAACACTGATTACTAATTGTGTTTTGATGACACAGCTGCTGCTAACAAGGAAATAAATATGATTAGGAAGAGAAAAGCATTTAGCATTTAGCTCAAATCGCTCCCTAATAAAGACATTAAAGGGTTAATCCGAATCAAACTCAATTTAGTGTGAAGCCGCTGTAGAGTTTCTGCACTGTGGCCAAAGCCTGGGGAGGCGTCCAAATTGACACCCTATTGCCTACATAGTGCACTACGTTTGACCAGGGCTCTGGTTATAATGGGTTTGGTGCTTTCACAGGCTGCGTCCAAAATTGCACCCTATTCGAATTACCCTCGTTTACTAGAATGCTTTTGTCTGATATAATTGAATTAGTTTCAAGCACTAATGCAGGCCTGCTTCGCTGAGTTGGAATAGGGAACGAAGATTAAGGGTTGATGAGATTATCGTTGGGAGAACGAGGGGATTATTAAAATATTATTATACAGAGTAAGATGAAATGCTGCTAATAAATAAACCGTTAAACCCCTTTTGTTCATTCTGATGAGTTTAAGGAGATGCATTAGGAAACACAGTATGCAGTGTGTCTACAAGTCTAATCCTTCAGATGTTAGTGACGTGTATGATGATGATGGAATTCATCGAAACGTGTTGGTTTTAATAATAAAATATTCATTTTTGAAGCACGACTTCCATTGTGCTACTGAGAGTTGACTATCTTTTCCACTTTAGTCTGCTCAGATAGTCTGTTCATGCACCTTCCGGTTTGAAAGCAAGGTAGCAGCAGAGTTTCTTTGATCTTAAAATACCAACAGCGAATCTTGCAGAGCTTTACTTACAGTTTACAGAGCTATAGAGCTGTTACTATAGCTATAACACGTATACATTATGAAGCCTATGCATTGACTTAGCTATGGATTTTAAGATGTAGCCTATGCATTGACTTAGCTATGGATTTTAAGATGTAGCCTATGCATTGACTTAGCTATGGATTTTAAGATGTAGCCTATGCATTGACTTAGCTATGGATTTTAAGATGTAGCCTATGCATTGACTTAGCTATGGATTTTAAGATGTAGCCTATGCATTGACTTAGCTATGGATTTTAAGATGTAGCCTATGCATTGACTTAGCTATGGATTTTAAGATGTAGCCTATGCATTGACTTAGCTATGGATTTTAAGATGTAGCCTATGCATTGACTTAGCTATGGATTTTAAGATGTAGCCTATGCATTGACTTAGCTATGGATTTTAAGATGTAGCCTATGCATTGACTTAGCTATGGATTTTAAGATGTAGCCTATGCATTGACTTAGCTATGGATTTTAAGATGTAGCCTATGCATTGACTTAGCTATGGATTTTAAGATGTAGCCTATGCATTGACTTAGCTATGGATTTTAAGATGTAGCCTATGCATTGACTTAGCTATGGATTTTAAGATGTAGCCTATGCATTGACTTAGCTATGGATTTTAAGATGTAGCCTAAGCATTGACTTAGCTATGGATTTTAAGATGTAGCCTATGCATTGACTTAGCTATGGATTTTAAGATGTAGCCTATGCATTGACTTAGCTATGGATTTTAAGATGTAGCCTATGCATTGACTTAGCTATGGATTTTAAGATGTAGCCTATGCATTGACTTAGCTATGGATTTTAAGATGTAGCCTATGCATTGACTTAGCTATGGATTTTAAGATGTAGCCTATGCATTGACTTAGCTATGGATTTTAAGATGTAGCCTATGCATTGACTTAGCTATGGATTTTAAGATGTAGCCTATGCATTGACTTAGCTATGGATTTTAAGATGTAGCCTATGCATTGACTTAGCTATGGATTTTAAGATGTAGCCTATGCATTGACTTAGCTATGGATTTTAAGATGTAGCCTATGCATTGACTTAGCTTTAAGATGTAGCCTAGGCATTGCCTTAGCAATAGCTTTAACAGTTAACCTATGCATTGCCTTAGCAATAGCTTT
Source organism: Oncorhynchus kisutch (assembly GCF_002021735.2). Taxonomy (NCBI): domain Eukaryota; kingdom Metazoa; phylum Chordata; class Actinopteri; order Salmoniformes; family Salmonidae; genus Oncorhynchus; species Oncorhynchus kisutch. The sequence goes on from NC_034185.2 coordinate 56,350,467, forward strand.
AACAGTTAACCTATGCATTGCCTTAGCCATAGGTTTAACAGGTAACCTATGCATTGCCTTAGCCATAGGTTTAACAGGTAACCTATACATTGCCTTAGCCATAGGTTTAACATGTAGCCTATGCATTGCCTTAGCCATAGGTTTAACAGGTAACCTATGCATTGCCTTAGCCATAGGTTTAACAGGTAACCTATGCATTGCCTTAGCCATAGGTTTAACAGGTAACCTATGCATTGCCTTAGCCATAGGTTTAACAGGTAACCTATGCATTGCCTTAGCCATAGGTTTAACAGGTAACCCATGCATTGCCTTAGCCATAGGTTTAACAGATAACCTATGCATTACCTTAGCCATAGGTTTAACAGGTAACCTATGCATTGCCTTAGCCATAGGTTTAACAGGTAACCTATGCATTGCATTAGCCATAGGTTTAACAGGTAACCTATGCATTGCCTTAGCCATAGGTTTAACAGGGCCATTCCATGTTTTCATTTTACGCTGATTGCTTTGAAGGGAAATACACGTGTGTCATCATTACATGTTATTAGGCCGTCATGATGGAATCATCCTATGTCTTTGACCCCCCGACCTCCAAGACATGAATCCCAGGGCCTCCATCCACTAACCAATCACCTTCCTAACCAATCACCATTATTGCCGCCAATAACACTTCCTGTTCCTATGATTACACTTCCTCCTTGTATAATTACAGCCGCTCCGTCCGGCTCTGAAGGTAAAAGGACTGTCTAACGCAGGTCATAACCATAAATACACACCTGGACCAGCTGTGGGTTGACATCAACGGGGTAATTTACTCCACGTCAAAATTAATTGGTTTCAATGACGTCAGATTGGATTCTAACTCATGCATAACGTTGAAGCTGTGTATAACTCATGTCTGGTCCGAATAAATGACCCAGGTCTGGAGTTGGTTGTTTTCCCACAGCATCAACCAATGAAGTAATGGGAGGGAAGAGTTCAAATGCTGTCTGAGGTTGACTTTGTGGAATGGAGAGATGTATAGTAGCAAATCCTTGATATTTACATTGACATCCATTTATTATTTGCTAAAGGGACAATCTGCACTTGCTACATCTATTTCTGGACTCATAAATTAATTAATCTACCCATGAACTTAATTAAACTGTCATACCCCATCAGCACCCACAATATAAGCTTGTTTTACTCCAATGTTTGTAAACCAAGTAAATGTAAACAAACACTATATAGCCTAAAAACATAGTTCAAATTATAATTTTGATTTCATGGATGGTCAGTCCTTCCATCCATAGCTCTGTCTTTCAATTTGAGAGTGGTTTCATTTTTCAAGAACCCATCCCTCAGCTTTTTACAGAAACAGGGGCGGGGAGCAGACTTTGTTGTTGTTTCAGCTGCTGATTGACGCTTTAATGAAGATCTCAATGTCTTATCTCTGGGTCCAATGTAGTTCCCCCTTATGTTACTCTGTCATGCAAACATTCGTTTTGAAGATCATTCAGTAGCCTTTTCTACATAATCAATTTCCTTTTGAAGAGCAAACCAACTGACTGACTAATGTTCTTTGTGCACCCTCTGTGAGAAAAACAACTAAACCCAGAGCTATCTGATTACCAGACAGAGAGAGAGAGCCCTGTTCCTACCACCAGTAAATCTCCTGCAACTCCCATGATGCATCATTAATCGGAACCGTTCAACAACTGTGCTACCCAGTGTGGTCAGTAGTAACGCTGCTGTGTCATCCTGCATGCGTAGTAACGCTGCTTTGTCATGCTGCGCACGCATGCACACGCACACACACACACACACACACACACACACACACACACACACACACAGGGCTACAGTATGTCTGCAGATACCACCCCCCCTCCAACCACCATATCTAGCAGACGCAGACACAATAAACACAAACAATGGTACTGTCAGTGCCAGCAGCGCAAAGCTAGTGAGTGCTAGGTGTTTTGACACCATGTCCAGTCTGGGACAGAGAGAGCACAGTCGTCATCCATTATCCCTACCCAGAGCACCACTGAGGGCCCTGGCCTGCTATCTGAGAGACAGGCCGACCGCACAGGAAACCAGATAAGATCCTCCCATCGCCATCGGGACCGAAGGGAAAGGTGGACAGATGCAGGCGTCAACACTGACGGGCACATTCTCCGATGGGATTCTCACATTCTCCCCCCCCCCCTTTCCTTCCCCTTCACTGGAAGACAAACGTCCAGGCTTCAAAAGAGGAAAAGTGTACTCTACCATAGTGCTTCGTGTTGGAATTTAGTGGGAGAACGTTGGCCTGAGGTCAACCACAAAACATGCACCATTTGAGCTGTATAAACATCATCTCTCACCGGAAAACTAACATCAGGGTTTATCTGTACCAGCAACACAAAAGATTCAAAAGATATAAATTATGAACTCAGCAAAAAAAGACGCATACCTGTTGAAAGATGAGGCTTTTTGTCAGTATTTGAAGGAGCAGATTGACTTTTTCCTCGGCGCTAACGACATGGGGGATGTTGACGACTCCACCCTTAGGGAATCTCTAAAGGCTGTGATTAGCGGTTACAGTATTTCTTACACATCAGAGAGGACGAAACGCGCCAATACTAGGCTGAGAGAAATTGAAAGGGAGTTAGGGGAACAGGAGAATGTTTTTAGGACGAATTCCTCGAATATAGTCCTTAAGAAGATCACAAAGTTGAAATACGAATACAATACCATCCTTTCGAAACGGATGGGCTCTTTACTTGCGCAGTTTTACACAGAGCTATACCAATCAAAATGCGATGCTACTGATCCACAAACTATGGAACGCTTTCTCGCTCAATTTGAACTTTCTAAACTAGACAGGGGGCCAGCTGCTGCACTCGATGCAGGGATAACTTCAGAGGAAATTAACACAGCGATAGATAGCACAATTTCCAAACAGCAAAGCCCCTGAGCCCGATGGATATGTAATATAATTCTATAAGAAGTACTGCGCCAGTCTATCTCCACTTATGTTGCGAATGTTTAAACAATCCAAAGAAAACGCCAAACTCCCGCAAACACTGTATGAGGCTACAATAGCGCTGATCTTGAAAAAATAGAGAGATTCCATGGAGATGTCGTCTTATCACCCCGTGTCGTTACTCCCCATAGAAAACAAGGGGTTGACAAAGAATGAAAACATATATTTCTGACATCATACACCCTGACCAGACAGGTTTTTATCCCGGGCCGACATATATACTACAATTTGAGACGCCTTTTCAACAATAGGAAATCGGTATTTTTAGACACCGATTACACCTTTATTTAACTAGGCAAGTCAGTTAAGAACACATTCAAATTTTCAATGACGGCCTAGGAACGGTGGATTAACTGCCTCGTTCAGGGGCAGAATGACAGATTTTTACCTTGTCAGCGCGGGGATTCAATCTTGCAACCTTTCGGTTACTAGTCCAACGCTCTAACCACCTGATTACATTGCACTCCACGAGGAACCTGCCTGTTAAGCGAAAGCAGTAAGAAGCCACGGTAAATGGCTAGCTAGCATTAAACTTATCTTATAAAAAACTATCACTCAATCAATAAATCATAATCACTAGTTAACTACACATGGTTGATGATATTACTAGTTTATCTAGCATGTCCTGCGTTGCATATAATCGATGCGGTGCGCATTCGCGAAAAAGGACTGTCGTTGCTCCAACGTGTACCTAACCATAAACATCAATGCCTTTCTTAAAATCAATACACGGAAGTATATATTTTTAAATCTGCATATTTAGCGAAAAGAAATCCAGGTTAGCAGGCAATATTAACCAGGTGAAATTGTGTTACTTCTCTTGCGTTCATTGCACGTAGAGTCAGGGTATATGCGATAATAATAAACGTTTTGTTTTCAAAATGATAGTTTCCGGCTTCGACCATATTAATGACCAAAGGTTTGTATTTCTGTGTGTTGTTATGTTATAATTAAGTCTATGATTTGATATTTGATAGAGCAGTCTGACTGAGCGATGGTAGGCAGCAGCAGGCTCGTAAGCATTCATTCAAACAGCACTTTCGTGTGTTTTGACAGCAGCTCTTCACAATGCTTCAAGCATTGAGCTGTTTATGACTTCAAGCCTATCAACTCCCGAGATTAGGCTGGTGTAACCGATGTGAAATGGCTAGCTAGTTAGTGGGGTGTGCGCTAATAGCATTTCAAACATCACTCGCTCTGAGACTTGGATTAGTTGTTCCCCTTGCTCTGCATGGGTAACCCTGCTTAGAGGGTGGCTGTTGTCGATGAGTTCCTGGTTCGATCCCAGGTAGGAACGAGGAGAGGGACGGAAGCTATACTGTTACACTGGCAATACTAAAGTGCCTATAAGAACATCCAATAGTATAGGAACATCCAAGGTATATGGAATACAAATGGTATAGAGATAAATAGTCATAAATACTATATTAACTACAACCTAAAACCTCTTACCTTGGAATATTGAAGTCTCATGTTAAAAGGAACCACCGGCTTTCATATGTTCTCATGTTCTGAGCAAGGAACTTAAACGTTTACATGGCACATATTGCACTTTTACTTTCTTCTCCAACTTTGTTTTTGCATTATTTAAACCAAATTGAACATATGTCATTATTTATTTGAGGCTAAATAGATTTTTATTGATGTATTATATTAAGTTAAAAGTGTTCATTCAGTATTGTTGTAATTGTCATTATTACAAATACATTTATTTTTATATTTTCAAATCGGCCGATTAATCAGTATCGACCTTTTTTGGTCCTCCAATAATCGGTATCGGCATTGAAAAATCATAATCGGTCGACCTCTACTGTGGATACGCAATTTCTACAATCTACCCCGTTTAGAAACAGTGAGGGACAAGTTCACAAGCCTTGGCATTGTAGTGACAAGAGACCTTGATCAGCTATTGAAAGCGAATTGGAACATGAAAATTGATCAGCTTAAACAAAATATATAGATTTTTGGAAAACTCTGCCTATCTCCTTGGTTGGTCGTATAAACTCTATTAAAATGGTTGTCCTACCCAGGTTTCTTTACCTCTTCCAATGTCTACCCAATTTCATACCACAAAGCTATTTTAAGAAACTTGATTCAATAGAAACTTCATTTTTATGGGATAACAAGGCAGCCAGAATTTCAAAGAAGCATTTATGCAAGTATAAGATAGAGGCCTTCCTCACTTCAAACTGTATTATTGGGCTGCTAATCTGAACATTGTGTCTTTCTGGAGGGAAAGTTTACCTGGGATGAGACAGAAGGATATGCCTGCATGGCTTTTGATTGAGCAGGCCTCCTGTCAACGTTCCTCACTCCCTGCACTTGTTAATAGCCCATCATATGTGAAAAAAGTCACTTATGACTCGAACCCAGTCATTTGTCATACGCTTAGGATCTGGAAACAGATGAGGTATTTTCTTAACATACCCACTGTTTACATAGACAGCCCAATTTGCCTGAATCATGCTTTCCACCCTGCATTGGATGATGTGGTGTTTTCACAGTGGAGGGAGAAGGGGCTCACAACAATTGGTTAGCTTCATTTCAACAATTACAGGGTACGTTCAACATGCCAACACATTTTTTCAGATACCTCCAAATCAGGAATTTCTTAAGGACACATATCCCACAGTATGGCATGAAGCCAAATAATCCTACATTAGATTGCTTGATCCTTGTCAAACCCCATTCAAAAGGGTTGGTCTCTAGACTGTATGATGTGCTACAGGCCCACATAGAGGTATCTACACACACTGTTAAAAGGTTCAGAAATCTCAGATGAGGACTGGGTAGAAGCTCTCAGGAATATAAACCACAGTTCAGTGAATGCCAGACACAACCTTGTACAGTTTAAGGTGATACACAGGTTACATTATTCAAAAAATAAAACTGTATAAAATATTCCCAGTACAGTATAAAAGAGGCCTGATTTGGGTTTGTTTTTAAATTATAGATGCATAGAAAACCTTGAGACTGAGGCATCACAACGCAGGAGAATGAAGAAAAGTTATCTAAGATTTAGCACTCCTACTTAAGTGCATTGTAAATTGAAGGTTAATACTGAGGCTTTATCAATTGAAGTAGCGCGTTTCTTCCTTTACAGTTCTGTCAGTTACTTTAAGAATAGTTCGACAAGAGCACAAGTCCAAATTCTCATATTTATTACATAATCCCTTGGTTTCAATGTATGAATTTTACTTTTCTAATTTGTTTTACTTATTAATAAAGTAGAGTCAGACACACCTCAGAGTTAGTCCGAAGATAAGAAATATTGTATTATCTTCCAATAGAAGTTAAGATATTGAAAATCTGTCGACTGTTGCCCCAAGCAAAAGCCCTTCTGTGAGTTGTTCATTATTATTGTCCATAAGTATGATTCTCTGGCAGCAAATCATTATAAATGTATTAAGGTAGAATCCATTACAACTCACTAAGACAGTGTGTACTGTACTGTCTGAGTCACATTTCTAGTCTAGTTGATGCAGTTATTTCAGGAAGTTTGAAGTAAGACATATTCACAACAGTACTACTGTCTTGTGTCACATGGCGTGACTTTCCTCTGCACTGTCGGGGATTATGGCTTCATGCAGGACTGATACCACCTGTCAGAAGACAACGCTACACTATAATATAATGCTACCACGGTAACACACCTTTTGGATGAGCACATTATTGATCCATATGAGGATGATGTATGCTGCTGTACACAGTATGGGGTTTCCAAGGAAACCAGCATGCTGACGTGCTGTAAGAGGAACAGTCTTGAAGACATACTGTACAGTATGTAGCCTACAGCAGCAGGTCTTAGTGCAGCACCTCCAGTGCACTTCTAGACAGTAAAGGCCGGGAGCTGGGAAGAGGTTTTCTACAGTGAGTCTCAATGTGGGGTCCAGAAGTCCTCACAAGGATAGTAAAAGAAGGTAGATTTGGCCAAGTGGGGACATTTCGCCGGTCCCTACATTTCAATGTGTGCTCGTGAGTCTCTATGTATGAGTGTTCCTGTATGATGTGCATGAGTTTGTTTGTGGTGTAATTGGTGTGGCTCAGCGACATGACAGGAATATGAATGCTGTGCTTTTGTGTGTTTAATTTCCCTTGGAAACATTTAGGAGACTGATACAATCTGATATATTCATACTGCAGGTACATTTTATGTCTTGAAGTGCATTAGTGTGTGTGTGTGCGTGCGTGTGTGTGTGTGGCTCAGTGACATGACAGGAATATGAATGCTGTGCTTTTGTGTGTTTAATTTCCCTGGGAAACATTTAGGAGACTGATATAATCACCCTGCAGGTAAATGTATTGTTTTGAAGTGCGTTAGTGTGTGTGTGTGTAACAGAGTTAAGAACGTACTGTGAGCTCTCTCCACAGCTAGCTTGAACTGCAGCCGAGGGGGCTATCCAATTAGATATTTTTCGAAAGCTCAAACGTTGTCAAGGAGGGCACTCAAGTCTGTCTGTGAGCAGAGGATCACTGGTTGGAGCCCGGTATGGGGACAGGGTTGGTGGAAGAAGCTATACTGTTTGCAGCAAACTGATGTCCGTTGCATTTTTAGCCACTGCAGGCATTGCATTGTCATGTGTGATTGTGAATATACTGTGTGTGTATAATGTATCAGAACATTTGTGTAGGCGTGTTGAAAAATATGTGCATGTGTGTGTGTGTGTGTACTGATCCACTTTAGCTAGCTAGAGTGATCTAATCTCAGGCGCTCTCGCCTGAAAGGCTGTCCCTGGTGGCTTTCTCATAGTGTGTGATGGGACTGGGTAATAAGGGGAAATCTGCTGGTGAGGAGGGGGATTACACGAGAGTCCGTGCCCGACATACGTGACATGTCCCTGGGTCTGGGGATGAGGAGGAGTGGGTCCAACGGTAACTTCCTCCACTCTAGAGAGGGGAGAGGAAATCCCTGGCCTGCTTAAGAACATGTACACTGCTGAGTGGATTCACAGCAGTACTATGGAGGAAGGGAGGGAGAGAGAACTGGAAGAGAAAAAGAGACAGAGACAAAAGAGAGACAGACAGCCAGAGAGACAGACCGAGAGAAAGACAGACCTAGAGACAGAGAAATGCAGGATCTATTTCTGAGTCCAATTGTCCATGATGGGTAAATTTAGACAGTGTGCACACTGCAGAGTCAAATCATAGCTTAGTGGGCGTACTGTACTGTATTGTCAAAGCCACAGAACTGGTGTTTTCACTATGACCATTAAAAAGTTCACTGTATGAAGTTTGTAGACGTCAAGTTCATTAAGTTCAGGCATAATACCATGTAATTATATGTGGACTTGTTATTAGCTGAACCGCATTAGTGGCTATCATGGTGGTGTGTGTATGTGTGTGTGTGTGTGTGTGGGCGGGCGTAAAATACAAACCTCTCTCACAGATATGAAAAATGTGAAAGAATTAAAGGGCAAACGCAACCAAAAGTAATCAAAAAAATGTCTTGTTTGAATGGGACAGTGAGTCGACCTAGGAGGCAGTGCAAGATATAACTGTTCATTAAATATTGCAGTTAGTGTTTAAATACTGGCAGTGAACCAAAACAAGTCCTAAACGTTCTAATAACCAAAACTAGCATCCAAAAGCTGGAACACCAAAACAAGTCATGAATACTTTCAATTGGTACACAAGTGGATAGGGTGTCATACATACTGTCATACACCCAGTTTGAACATGCCCTAGAGCACTCAAACCCATACTGTCATACACCCAGTTTGAACATGCCCTAGAGCACTCAAACCCATACTGTCATACACCCAGTTTGAACATGCCCTAGAGCACTCAAACCCATACTGTCATACACCTGGTTTGAACATGCCCTAGAGCACTCAAACCCATACTGTCATACACCTGGTTTGAACATGCCCTAGAGCACTCAAACCCATACTGTCATACACCTGGTTTGAACATGCCCTAGAGCACTCAAACCCGTAAGGGTCTAGTCTACTACAGTAAGTCGACGAAGGAGCAGTTTATTAAACAAATCCAACCGTCTGATCCAGTTCCATCCCGCCCTATCAGTCCAGCACCAGACGATTCATCCACCCACCTGGCTGTGTGGATGACTGAGGCTGGTGGCAGAGAGAAACCCAGAACTCCCATCATCTCCTCCATCCATCCTCTTCTCCATAAAAGTGGGCGTTTAGCATTTAGTTCTGCTCTGGGATTTCGAGACACAGTGTTGGCAGAGGAAGGGACTTCCTCTACTGAGAGGGACTGTCAGACATTTTGGATAATTAGCCTGTGAATAATTCTTGGGGAGAGAGTTAGATTGCGTAACTTGCCTCACTTCTTAGTCTATGTCTTATTCAATTCCACACTAGATGTCAGTCGTCAGTTCAACTCTGAAAGACAGAAAGCGACATTATTATCTGATAGGTATACGAGCTGTGTTTCATTAGCAAGCTCTGCTGTGTACTGTATCTGAGCCAAGTCTCTCATTCCACTAGCCTCAAAGATATATTTCTGTAAAAGCAGACACGCTTTCATCAAGTCACTCTGGCTGGTTGTGGGGGAATGAAAGAAACGCCAGCTGTGACTGTTTCCCTCGCTTGCCGACACTTCTTATGGCCCTGCTAGCTGCGCTTCTCCCCCGGTCATCACTCATACAAATCAGAATGCTTTCCCCCGCAAATACACAAGGCGTAGGAGAGAGAGAGACAGAGAAAGGGGGATAGAGGACAGAAGACAGAAGAGAGGAGAGGAGAGAACCAAGCGAAGCAGACACTCCGGCGGTCATGTGAATATATGATATGATTATGGGTAACAAATGCCGGTGGGCTTTAGGCCTGGAGCCAAGGTATTTCCATGTGTTATGGCCGGTGGTGCGGTGAGGTGAGGAGAGAGCAGCAGCCTCAAAGGCAGGAGGCCAAGTTGTTCACTGATATATAGATCTTCTCATTGATGCTGGTTGGTAGAGTGCTTCATAAAAGAGCAGGTTCATAATCAAGAGAGGAAGATTGTCCAAGGGCTCAATGTACACAACATCAATGGCTCTATTTTGTCTGTGTCATTTGTTTTATACATTTGTTTACTGTCACTGTGTTCACTGCCCATATAAATGAAAAGCTGTTGCCATACACAATTTTGCTGTTGCTTGAAATCAGAAAATCCTCAACGTTAAGTTTCCATTCAATTACATAGAAATTGGGTTACAATTAGTTACCATAGCCACAAAGTCAAAATTGTACAAATTTAAGTTTAGGGTTAGGAACAAGGTTATCGGTGTGGTAAAGGTTAGGGTTAAAATATTATTTTTAGAAGATACATTGTAGAAATAGGCGGGGCGGCAGTGTAGCCTAGTGGTTAGAGCGTTGGACTAGTAACCGGAAGGTTGCAAGTTCAAACCCCCAAGCTGACAAGGTACAAATCTGTCGTTCTTCCCCTGAACAGGCAGTTAACCCACTGTTCCTAGGCCGTCACTGAAAATAAGAATTTGTTCTTAACTGACTTGCCTAGTTAAATAAAGGTAAAAAATACAATTATAACTGTGGCAACTACCCACTGGGCACAGATACAGATGACATCAGAGCAGTTTTTGAAAAGGTTAAATAATAAATCTAAGCATCTAGATAAAATCGCATAGCTAGCAGTGGTATAAGGTTACTTCCATTCCAATGCAGGTGCGGTATCATGCAGACGATGGCACAAACGTCTATTCCACGTTGGTTCAGAGCAATTTCATTGAAATGACGTGGAAACAATGTTGTTTCAACTAGTGTGTGCCCAGTGGGTAGTGACGACCGAGAAACGGTGATGCTCTTTTGAATTTGCGTCTCATTAATAAGCAATTATGCGTCACGCAAAACAATCGGTTCTTATATTTATCTGTCACTGTTGAATACAAAAAGGGTGTTTGGGAATGCATGGAGTAATTTCACAGGTGACAGGTTCCTGTTTGTTTGGGAACATACCGGCTAATGCAAACTGCATTGGGAGAATACCTAATGGCCATAAAGCTTCCCTTCACTCAGAGATAGGATAGGACGAAGCATTGTTCTTTCAAAAGTTACAGTTAGTTAAGTAAAAGTTACCTGCACGGTGTCCATATTAAGACAGCGTCACACATCCATGGAAGTTGTGTGAGTGAGTATATCAGAATATGGATACCGTACAACTGAGAGCATATAGATTGGCCTAACGTAGCCCCTAACTGCCCAACTCAACTTCGCTTGACGTCACAGCGCACAAATTGTGTGTTGCACTCCGAGTAGCCTAGGCCTAAATTATCAAAGCTATGTAGTAGATGACGAACAACACAATGAATGTGTCTATGACATGGTCAGATAACAAAATAACAATAACAAAACTCTAATCAAATACCCTCATCTTTTAATAGAGACACTCCTGCCTCCTAGCCTGGTCGTGTTTGTGAATGTGACAGACAGGTTATCGTTCTTGTTTTTCTCTAATGTGTTCTATTCATCTGTCTTCGCCTCTGGGCTCCATCTATCTAAGGTTAATTTGTTTATGCTGATGAGCCACTCCGCTCCAAACACCTGCTGATAAAGAGCATGCGGCCCCTGATTGCTCTTTTTAAATGAGGTGCAACCAACGCGACAGTTAGCATCCCAGCTAAGTTGCTAGCTCCTGAATGCTAACGTAATGGCATTAGCATTGACATTTATCACCACAGCTAAGTCACTAGGGCTTGAATGCTAATGTAATGGCATTAGATTTGACAGTTAGCACCACAGCTAAACAGTAACACTTCAATGCTGATACTGTTAGCTTTGACTGTTGAATACACACATGATGGTTGGGGAGCTCTAGCACTTTAATGCTAGTAGCATTTGCTTTATCAGAGCTGTGGAATGCAGATGATGTGAAAGTAGCAAACACTTCCTTCTATGTTACTTAATTTGCACTTTGTGTACATTTGAGTAAATTCCTCTGTCTTTCTGCTGTCTCTAAATGGTGTCTATCACTAGCAGCACTATATCACTGAGTAATATTCAGAGTATGTGTGAATGTACTTAGGGAATAAAGTTGATTTTCAATTCTAGGTGTAGGCCTAACTACATTCTTCCCTTTCTGGATATGTCGGTTCCATGTTTCCGTTTGGTAGGCTACGTTAGGCAGGGATGATATTTTTTACTAAACTATTTCATTATAGGGATCGTGTCAGAAGCGGATTCAAATGATTAAATAAGGATAGGTTCAGTCTGAAACTCTCACATATCATTATTTCCTTTCCTCTTGACGGCAAATTATTTCCTAAACCAAAAAGGATCGCCATTATTCTTTCATTTCATGTAGGTTATAAAACAAGTCAAAAATGGTGCCGGAGATAGACATATCAATGTATCTATTTCTTTCTTTTATTCCGAGTGAAAACAAGTCATCCCTGCTCTGTTATCTGGAATGAAAGTCCAAATTGCAGTTATGCAACCCATATTTCATGTTTAATTATCATTTAAAGACAGCCATTGATGTCAAACAACTGACTTGTTTTCTTGCTTCTGGGATATTCAACTGCCATGAAATTCAAAAGTTTCTCAGAATTTTTACAAAAAGAAATCATTCCACCATCAGTAATTTCCTATGCCTATATGAATTCAGCAAGGCTCCAGGGCTGTTAAATTCCAGTCCTGGAGGGCAGAAACACTTCTGTTGTTTTTCTTCTACCTGGTAGTTAATTGAACTCACCTGCTGTCCCTGGTCTGAATTAGTCCCTTATTAGGAGAAGATCAAAACCAGAAGTCATGTTTCCACAGGACCGACATTGAACAGCTCTGCTAGACAAACTCAATATGACAACATATGAATGAAGCAACAACCATAATATTAGTCTTCACATAAGCAAAGCCAATATTTGTCACTGATCTGATTGTGAATTCATATCCTATACTACAGTATGTGGCCTAGCGTGAACTTCTCTTGCAAATTATTATTCTTTTTTTTTTAAATACCACAGGAAGAATATGTAATCTGAGGCGAGCATCAAACATTTCCTGTACCTGCTTATAATACCATCTAAACTGATTCTGCAGTAACTCTGCGTCTCCCTTGGCCTTATAACATGTCAAAGGAAATCAGGTCTATTCTCCTTGATGCCCTTTCATCCAGTTACATTATGATGAAACATGTTACTACATCTTCAAAGGTGCAGGCTCTTTTCTTTCAGTGACAACTAACACTATCAAAGTTCTGAGAACTACAATATGCTATAGAAGGAAACTGATTATCACTACTGTCTGACCTTTAGATTGCCAGACCTACAGTATAGTCCACAGGCCAATCATTATCTGTCATTTGTTACTTTACATTACTCCCTCTTGAATGCTGTAGGTACAAGTAGGTACCAAGCAGCACACGACAAACGGCATTATGTCCAGCAAAAATGTACTGGCAATAGGATATTCAATTCAATGTAACGCTATGAAAAACAACATGTAACTCAACATTACTGAATCTTTCAGTTGTTGGCAGGGTTCTTATCAAGCCCAAAGCAATCAAAACCAAAATCAACAGATGTCAAAAAGTATCTAATTAAACAAAGCTTCTGTTTCACTTTTAGGCCTACATGAAATACCGGGTGGTCCAGACTCAGATGTTCATATCTACTGTTCCTATTGCGTTCTAATTAAGATAATAAGCAGATAAGCAAATATAACATTTTGGAGAGATAAACTGATTACAGAGACAGGACGCCGTATCACGTTCTCCTAATGCAGATTAAGACTCTGCGTACAGCCACAAATGAGGAGGGATAATGCATTCATTAACAAAGGTCATTCAATTAACATCCCAGGCCAATGATTGACACCGTGCTCCATTTTATTATGGGAAAAAAATAAAGAAGTGTTGTACAACCAGTCAGCTTTACTCCTCTCCACGATATTAAGTTAAGGTGCCATTCAATCGAAAACAATACCTGCATTTATGGGGATGAAAACAAATATAATTTTACACTGCAAGAGTGCAAATTTGGATCCCTATACCTAACAATTTTACTCAGAACCATGGCCCAGTGTTTACAGTTTGAAAAGAAACAAATGACAAAAAATCCATTCCAAAAGCTTCCTGGCTGCACAGGAAGACTGGGGGTTACCGGTTATAATGCATGTCTAATGCCCTACGTCTAATTCAGCCATGCTTTGTAGCCATGGATACCCTCTACAATCCATGCAGCCTGTGATGTGACCAGAGGAGAGGAGCAAGCGAAGAGGAGATAAGAGTAGAGCGCGCATGCACGTGCGCGCACACACACACACACACACACACACACACACACACACACACAGCCTGTTTGTCACTCTCCCTCTAATTACTGCTTACACAAAGGGAATGGGAATTTGATCAGCACAGTATTTGGCTGATCATCTGTGCTCAGTGGTTTAGCAGGTGTGACTAGAGTTTTAACGAAGACAGTGTATACGAGTGGCTATCTGGCTATATAGAGGAGCAAATATACAGATGCCGTATCTTAATTTGAGCCAGTTTCTCACAGTAGGAAAATAATTCTGCAGCAACAGGAAATGTGAATTGTTATGTGGATTATATTTAACGGAAATTCTTTGTAGGGGTTGATACATTTATCATTAGGGCAAATCAAGTCTGAAGTCGAAATTACACTTTTGAAGCCTTTTAAAATCTGGAATAGACTTCAATTTTGCGTTTCCTGTGGTGCAGGATGATCAAATTAAGATACGGCATCTGTACATACACAATACACATATACCTATGGCCTCCATCTCCCCTGGTTCACTCTATAGCTCTGGTTCTCTTTCTTCTTCAGTTGGATCTCCATTAGCTGATGCCTTAGAGGCTTCTAGTCTTCCTGGAGTCAGACTGCATATTCTGTCTCACATCCCACCGCCCCATTTATTTATCATTTTTACTACTATGGCATATATATTAACCTTTAAGCCATGTTGGGGAGTGAAAGTCACAAGGGAAACTATCTGTTTACTTTCTAATGGAAATAAGGAGAGTGCCGAGACACACTGGCAGATATTTTCCCACCCACATAGAGTGCAGAAACAAGTATGAGCTCTCAAAGGGAGAGGAGATGGCATATGGACATGACAAGATGGCTGCACTTAGGCTATAGCTTTCTTGTAAGAGCATTATTCACCCACCCACCCAGTCAGAGAGGCCAGAGTATGTCGTACAGAGGCACACACACACACACACACACACACACACACACACACACACACACACACACCAACCAACCAACCCACACACACATAACCACCAACACAACCACCAACCAAACACCACCCAAACACACACAAAACCACCAACCAACCCACCCACACACACCAACACACACCTGCCACCCACTTTTTACAAAAGTGAAACTCTTGTAAAAGTCTAGTTCTGGAAACAGACAAAGTGCCAGAGCCACAAGGACAAAACAAGATGGCAGCTCTGCGGGTGAGGAGGCAGAGAGAGAGGCAGGATGATTCTGGCATTTCTGAAGTCAAGTGTGAAATGGGCTTTAAATCATGTCTCCCTTAAGCGGAGAGAGACTTTGTTGACTTCGCCAGCCCCTCTGACTCTCATGAAAGGGAATCTTATCGGTTTAGCTCAAACCAAACCCCTACAAATTAATAAAGCAATTACCGCGGTAACTGTGCCTTCTGCCTTTTTAAATACGGGCTAATCACTGGTCGTCTCAAAGAGACGTATGTAAATCAGTGTTTAGGAGGCACAACGTCTAATTCGGACCAGGGGGAGAAAAAAAAACTTTTGAAAACAGCAGCTACGTCCCAAATAGCACCCTATTCCCAACAAGTACACTACTTTTCATCAGGGACCATAGGGCCCTGGTCAAAACTAATGCATCCAATAGGGAATATGGTGCCATCTGGGTCCCAATCCCCATCTCAAACGGCCTTCCTGCGGACCCAACTTATGTTCCAATAACATGAAAACAAAACACCCCCACAGACTGCTAATTATCATTGTTGTTGTTGGTCACGTTGATAACGTTTCGCAGCTACAAAATAGAGCAGAGTACAAACAAACCAATGGTAGCCTAAATACCTAACAACTGTTGAAATAATCTGTGTTGTTGTCGATGCCTCCAGGTTGAGTTAAACCTGTTCTTTGTGGCTAGTACAGTGACAACCGTAGGAAAATAACAAGATTAAAGTAGAAGACAGAGAATATAATATAAAACAAATAAATTGGCAAATAATGCTCATGCAGATTTTGCTGTTACTTTGCATTGAATGAGTATTAAAATACCATTAGTATCCATAACACAAAACAGTGAAATATACAGGCCTTCCTTTACTGTATGGTATAGCGTCGACCTTCACATACTGTATGTAGTACATGTAATGCAGTAGTATAGCTTATATGTAGTGCAGGACTCAAGGGATGGAACGACCTCGGAAAGCACAGTTTCCCTTTTAGGACTCTACCCCTTATCCCTCTGAGCATGTCCATCTCAGACAGGTTATACACACAGCAGAGGTTAGACAAGAGTGGATGTCCTGAGAGAACAGCCTGGGGGCACATAGCAGGCTTAATTAAAAAATGTATTGGTCAAATACACATATTAGCAGATGTTATTGCGGTTGTAGCAAAATGCTTGTGTTCCTAGCTCCAACAACGCAGTAGTATCTAACAATTCACAACAATACACACAAATCTAAAAGTAAAAAATAAATACACAGTACCAGTCAAAAGTTTGGACACACCTACTCATTCAAGGGGTTTTCTTTATTTGTACTATTTTCTACAGTGGTTTTTCCTTTAAAGGTTTGGAACTTATGCCGGGACAGTTTGCAGTAGATGGTGGCAGATTGTGGTAAATTGCATCATTCTGGCAACAATGGCTGACACTTAAATAACATGCCATAGAATTTTTCGCACCCTGCAAGCTGTGCTGCTGTATGCCGCAACTTTTAAAGGAACCACTGTGGAATAATAGTGAAGACATCAAAACTATGAAATAACACATATGGAATTAAGTAGTAACCCAAAAAGTGTTAAACAAATCAAAATAATTTTATATTTTAGGTTCTTCAAAGTAGCCACCCTTTGCCTTGATGACATCTTTGCACACTCTTGGCATTCTCTCAACCATCTTCACCTGGAATGCTTTTCCAACAGTCTTGAATGAGTTCCTACATATGCTGAGCACTTGTTGGCTGCTTTTCCTTTACTCTGCGGTCCAACTCATCCCAAACCATTTCAATTGGGTTGAGGTCTAATGTCCATTGCTTGTGTTTCTTGGCCCAAGCAAGTCTCTTCTTCTTATTGGCATCCTTTAGTAGTAGTTTCTTTGCAGCAATTCAACCATGAGGGCCAATTCACGCAGTCTCCTCTGAAAAGTTGATGTTGAGATGTGTTACTTGAACTTTGTGAATTATTTATTTGGGCTGCAATCTGAGGTGCAGTTAATTGCCCATTTCTGAGGCCGGTAACTCAAATAAACGTATCCTCTGTAGCAGAGGTAACTCTGGGTCTTCCTTTCCTGTGGCGGACCTCATGAAAGACAGTTTCATCATAGCGCTTGATGGTTTTTGCGACTTCACTTGAAGAAACTTTCAAAGTTCTGTATTGACAGGCCTTCATGTCTTAAAATAATGATGGACTGTCGTTTCTCTTTGCTTATTTGAGCTGTTCTTGCCATAATATGGACTTGGTCTTTTACCAAATATGGCTATCTTCTGTATACTTACCCTACTTTGTCACAACACAACTGATTGGCTCAAACGCATTAAGAAGGAACGAAATTTCTCAAATTAACTTTTAACGAGGCACACCTGTTAATTGAAATGCATTCCAGGTGACTAGCTTATGAAGCTGATTGAGAGAATGCCAAGAGTGTGCAAAGCTGTCATCAAGTCAAAAGGAAGGCTACTTTGAAGAATCTCAAATATATTTTGATAGGTTTAACACTTTTTTGGTTACTACATGTTTCCATATGTGTTATTTCATAGTTTATGTCTTCACTATTGTTCTACAATGCAGGAAATAGCAAAAATAGAGAAAAACCCTTGAAAGAGTGTCCAAACTTTTGACTCATACTGTATAAATATTAGGATGAGATATTACTGTGCACTGACTGAGGAGTACTGGGTCATCATGATATTTATGACGAGCTGCCAAGTCGTGTACTACATCCCAGTAGACAGACAGCGATGATTCTCCTTCCTGTATAGTTCATACATAAGGAGACAGTGTTCCAACTTTCATTCTTTCTCCTCTGTGTTTCATTATTTTCACCTCAGTTCAGTTTGGATGGTAGAGACAGCTACAAAATACAATTCAGCTCTATGTGATGTGTAAACTCTTACAGTGCCTTCAAAAAGTATTCAAACCCCTTGACTTGTTCCACATTTTGTTACGTTACAGCTTTATACTTAAATTGATTCAATTGTTTTTCCCTCATTAATCTACACACAATAGCCCACAATGACAAAGCAAAAAGTTATTTTATTTTTTATAAATTAGCAAAAAATATAAAATAATAATATTACATTTACACAAGTATTCAGACCCTTACTCAGTACTTTGTTGAAGCACCTATTGCAGGGATTATAGCATAGACTCTTCTTGGGTATGACGCTACAAGCTTGGCACACCTGTATTTGGGGAGTTTCTCCCATTCTTCTCTGCAGATCCTCTCAAGCTCTGTCAGATTGGATGGGGAGTGTTGCTGCACAGCTATTTTCAGGTCTTTCCAGGTATGTTTGATCGGGTTCAAGTCCGGGCTCTGGCTGGGCCACTCAAGGGCATTCAGAGACTTTTCCCAAAGCCACTCCTGCGTCGTCTTGGCTGTGTGCTTAGGGTCGTTGTCCTGTTTGAAGGTGAACCTTCGCCCCAGTCTGAGGTCATGAGCGCTCTGGAACAGGTTTTCATCAAGGAGCTCTGTACTTTGCTCTGTTCATCTTTGCCACAATCCTGACTAGTCGCCCAGTTCCTGCTGCTGAAAAACATCCCCACAGAATGATGCTGTTCAGGCCAAAGAGTTCAATCTTGGTTTCATCAGGTCAGAGAATCTTGTTTCTCATGGTCTGAGAGTCTTTAGGTGGCTTTTGGCAAACTCCAAGCAGGCTGTCATGTGCCTTTTACTGAGGAATGGCTTCTGTCTGTTCACTCTCCCATAAAAGGCCTGATTGGTGGAGTGATGCAAAGATGGTTGTCCTTCTGGAAGGTTCTCCCATCTCCACAGTGGAACTCCAGAGCTCTGTCAGAGTGAACATCAGGTTCTTGGTCACCTCCCTGACCAAGGCCCTTCTCCCCTAATTGCTCAGTTTGGCTGGGTAGCCACCTTGAGGAAGAGTCTTAGTCCTTTCAAACATCTTCCATTTAAGAATGATGGAGGCCACTGTGTTCTTGGGGACCTTCAATGCTGCAGACATGTTTTGGTACTCTTCCACAGATCTGTGCCTCGACACAATCCTGTCTCGGAGCTCTACGGAAAATTCCTTCATCCTCATGGCTTGGTTTTTGCTCTGACAATCAATCAAATGTATTTATATATCCGTTCTTACATCAGCTGATGTCACAAAGTGCTGTACAGAAACCCAGCCTAAAACCCCAAACAGCAAGCAATGCAGGTGAAGAAGCAGAGTGGCTTGGAAAAACTCCCTAGAAAGAAAGGCCAGAACCTAGAAAGAAACCCCTTTCATCTGACACACACACACACACGCACACAATATATATATATATATATGTTATCTTGTACTCAAGGTGAATATGGATATGATACCTGCAGTGGTAAATCATCTATCTTTCTACAGTGGGATTCCCAGGGCCATGTTTCAGACAGGTAGTGCTGTTGTGTGGAGAAGTGGGGAAGGCTACAGGCATGGAGGGGTTGTACTATCCTACTATCTCCCCTCAACCCTTCTCCTGCTCTCTGATATGACATCCTGTGGTGTTTTGAGTGGGGGACTACCTGTAGATGTGCATCTTGACAACACTGTGCATAGAATTGTGTCAGGTTTTCTTGTTTCAATTCCTCCCTAGGCTTTTGATCTATTTTACTCAAATTCTTTCAGCTTGCTGAAAAGGGCTTTGACATCTGTGTCTAGAGTATGAGAGATGCTGTATTCATTGCAGACACACACATTTATTTACAAAACTAACACACACATACACAAAATGCACAACACATCAATATGGATGTATTGTGCATTTTGTGTGTGTGTGTTAGTTTGTAAATAAGTGTGTGTCTGAAATGGATACAGCATCTCTGACACCTCGCATACTCTAGACACACACACACACACACACACCACCCTTGCCTGTGATTGCTATCACCCCACAGCATCAGACATTGGCAGGTCATTATCAGAGTCTTATCTGACCCACCATTAGACACGGTTGTGTCCTGCCACGGATTGTCCTTGTCCCATGATGACCTATTACATGGAAATCTAGCCTTGTAATGGGGCCACAAGATCAGAAGATTGTATGTGTGTGTGTGTGTGTGGCAATCAAAATATTGCCATGCAGAAGACTCGTTTGCCTGTTGCCTTAGAGATACCCACCACAACACACTAAAATATGTCAAATTAGATTGCTAGCTGAGAAAATACACCACTCGTCCATGAAGAATAATTTCCTGTTTACCCGCATACTACAATCCTGCCACACAGGTATAGGTGAGTGATATATTTTGCCATATAAATTCCTGCTCCTGTATTTGTTGTCCTTGATTACATCATCCCTGTTATATAGAATACAATCACACTGGTAGGTGGTGGTTGTGAAGAGACAACCCTGAGCGTGTGTGTGTGTGGCGCAGCTGCAGACCCTGATTGATAAAGACGTGTAAACATCAGATCGAGATAGGGATTCGCAATTGCAATTTTCACCTCCACGCCTTCGCCACGAGGGGCCAATTTTCAATCAAATCCTTCAATCTGCCATTTTCACTGCTAGGCGTTAGCCGCTGATGATGCTAAACTACAGCAGTGGTGATCAGACCACTACAGGGGCGGCTGTAACCTTTTCTCAATTGAAGCAGTTGTGCCATGCTGGAATAATTGGCAGCTTTGAAAGCTTAGAAGAGCCACACAATAACAATTTCCTAGCTAGCAATGTCATTGGGTTCCTCGGCGACAGCTTGTAGACTATGTATTGGTGGGAAGGTGGTTACATGAAACACCATAATAGCTTATAGTCCAGGGCTCTCCAAACCTGTTCCTGGAGGGCTATCCACCTGTAGGTGTTCGCTCCAACCCCAGTTGTAACTAACCTGATTCTGTTAATCAACCAGCTAATCATTAGAATCAGGTGCGCTAGATTAGGGTTGGAGTGAAAACCTACAGGAAGGTAGCTCTCCAGGACAGGTTTGGAGAGCCCTGCTATAGTCTATGTATAATAGCACAATAACTACATGTTATTTAAGCAATTAGGCATGAGAACCAATGGATTATTACTAATAACACACGGCTAAGGACTGTTCTTGGGCACGAAGCAAAAGGCTCTGACGGTTGGTGCCAATTACATAAAGCTCACCGGGTTTTGATAACTGTTAATTGCCTTATCAACATTGAATTCTTCACTGAATTAGTCATATCCCCTCATTACATTAAACTATAGCAGACTGAGTGAAGTTCCCATGTTCCAGACAAGTGCACACCACATGGACCACTCCCATTAACAACTCAATTATAATGCTGGCACCCGTTCATGTCTGTGTTTTCACAGTAGGTGACAAATGAAAAATTACAACAGTAAATGTATCCTTAATGAGCAGCCATATGCAGAAGATGATGAAGTCATTGCATGGTTACCTTCCTGAACCAAAGACCAGCTAATTGGCTTTATTTTTCAGCTGATATTCACATTTACTAACCGTTTATGTGGTTACAGTAGCTAGCGATGTAAGATATTAGTAAGAAGCCATCCTAGCCTGTAGTAATAAAGAATCATAGTCTCAATACAACAATAACTACACATTGTATTAACAACCAATTCATATACAGCCATTTCTCTTGACTAAAGGGATTTCATTTGCCACATGGGAACTTGTCTACAGAATAACGTTAGAGATATCATAAAGGCGTTAGCTACTGAAAGTCTTACCACTGTTGAGAAATGGTTGTGAAGAGAGGTGCCTATTTCCTAAGGTGATCATTTGGCTCAATGGGTTTTGATAAGTGCTAATTGGGAGTTTAGTAAGATTACATGGCATTGGCAAAATTAGTCATATCACCTCATTACATCACATACAGGGAAGTTCCCGTGTTCCAGACAAGTACACACCACATGGACCACTCCCATGAATCAAATCAAACTTTATTAGCCACATGCGCCGAATACAACAAGTGTAGACTTTACCGTGAAATGCTTACTTACAAGCCCTTAACCAACAGTTCAGTTCAACAAGAAGAAAATATTTACCAAGTAGGCTAAAATAAAAAGTAATAATCAAAAGTAACACAATAAGAATAACGAGGCTATGTACAGGGGGCACCGGTACCAAATCAGTGTGCAGGGGTACAGGCTAGTTGAGGTAATCTGTACATGTAGGTGGGGGCGAAGTGACTATGCATAGGTAACAAACAAACAGCGAATAGCAGCAGTGTACAAGAGTGGAGAGGGGGTCAATGTAAATTTTCCACTGGCGATATTTATGAATTGTTCGGCAGTCTAATGGCTTTGGGGTAGAAGCTGTTGAGGATCCTTTTGGTCCTAGACTTGGCACTCCAGCAGAGAAAACAATCTACAATTTGGGTGACTGGAGTCTCTGTTTCCTCTGACACTGCCTATTATATAGGTCCTGGATGGCAGGAAGCTGGGCCCTGTGACGTACTGGCAGTTCGCACTACCCTCTGTAGCACCTTGAGGTCAGATGCCGAGCAGTTGCCATACCAGGCGGTGATGAAACTGGTCAGGATGCTCTTGATGGTGCAGCTGTAGAACCTTTTGAGGATCTGGGGACCCATGCCAAATCTTTTCAGTCTCCTGAGGGGGAAAAGGTTTTGTCGTGCCCTCTTCATGACTGTCTTGGTATGTTTGGACCATGATAGTTCGTTGGTGATATGGACACCAAAAAACTTGAAACTCTCGACCCGCTCCACTACAACCCCATTGATGTTAATGGGGGCCTGTTCGGACCACCTTTTCCTGTAGTCCACAATCAGCTCCTTTGTCTTGCTCACATTGAGGCAGAGGTTGTTGTCCTGATACCACACTGCCAGTTCTCGAACCTCAGCAAACTTAATGATGGTGTTGGAGTCGTGTTTGGCCACACAGTCGTGGGTGAACAGGGAATACAGGAAGGGACTAACTACACACTAAGGGGCCCCAGTGTTAAGGATCAGCGTTGCAGACGTGTTGTTGCCTACACTTACCACCTAGGTAGGCAACCTGGGGGACCTGGTTGCCTACCACTTACCACCACAGTGCTTCGTGGCACTGTGGTGTTGAATGCTGTGCTGTAGATGAACAGCATTCTCACATAGGTGTTCCTTTTGTCCAGGTGAGAAAGGGTGGTGTGGAGTGCGCTTGAGATTGCGTCATCAGCGTATCTGTTGGGGCGGTATGCGAATTGGAGTGGGTCTAGGGTGTCCGGGAGGATGCTGTTGATGTGAGCCATGACCAGCTTTTCAAAGCACTCCATGGCAACCGACGTGAGTGCTACAGGGTGGTAATCATTTAGGCAGGTTACCTTCGCTTCCTTGGGCACATAGACTATGGTGGTCTGCTTGAAACATGTAGGTATTACAGACTTGGTCAGGGAGAGGTTGAAAATGTCAGTGAAGACACTTGACAGTTGGTCCGCGCATGCTTTGAGTACACGTTCTGGTAATCCGTCTGGCCCAGTGGCTTTGGGAATGTTGACCTGTTTAAAAGTTTTGTTCACATCGGCCGCCGAGAGAGTTATCACACAGTCATCCAGAACAGTTGGTGCTCTCGTGCATGCTTCAGTATTGCTTGCCTCGAAGCGAGCATGAAAGGCATTTAGCTCGTCTGGTAGGTCCGCGTCACTGGGAAGCTCGCGTCTGGGTTTCACTTTGTAGTCCGTAATCATTTTCAAGCCCTGACAAATCCGACGAGCATCAGAGCCGGTGTAGTAGGATTCAATCTTAATCCTGTATTGACGTTTTGTATGTTGGATGGTTCGTCTGAGGACATAGCGGGATTTCTTGTAAGCGTCCGGATTAGTCTCCCACTCCTTGAAAGCGGCAGCTCTAGCCTTTAGCTCGATACGGATTTTGCCTGTAATTCATGGCTTCTGGTTGGGATATGTACGTACAGTCACTGTGGGGACGACATCATCGAAGCACTTATTGATGAAGCCAATGTGGTGTATTCCTCAATGCCATTGGATGAATCCCGGAACATATTCCAGTCTGTGCTAGCAAAACAGTCCTGTAGTGTAGCATCCGTGTCATCTGACCACTTCCGTATTGAGTGAGTCACTGGTACTTCCTGCTTTAGTTTTTGCTTGTAAGCAGGAATCAGGAGGATAGAATTGTGGTCAGATTTGCCAAATGGAGGGCGGGGGAGAGCTTTGTATGCATATCTGTGTGTGGAGTAAAGATGGTCTAAGATTTTTTTCCCCCTGGTTGCACATGTGACATGCTGGTAAAAATGTGGTAAAACTGATTTAAGTTTGCCTGCTTTAAAGGCCCCGGCCAATAAGAATGCCGCTTCTGAGTGAGCATTTTCTTCTTTGCTTATGGCCTTTGAGTTGGTTGAGAGCAGTCAGTGCCGGCTTTGCTTTGTGGTGGTAAATAGATGGCTAAGAATACAGATGACAACTCTTG
This sequence comes from Oncorhynchus kisutch, assembly GCF_002021735.2. Classification (NCBI taxonomy): domain Eukaryota; kingdom Metazoa; phylum Chordata; class Actinopteri; order Salmoniformes; family Salmonidae; genus Oncorhynchus; species Oncorhynchus kisutch. Next base: position 56,375,178 of record NC_034185.2, read on the forward strand.
GTAGATAGTGTGGTCGACAGCTTATCATACGGTACTCTACCTCAGGCGAGCAATACCTCGAGACTTCTTTAATATTAGACATCGCACACAACCCCACCCCTCATCTTACCAGAGGTAGCGTCTCTGTTCTGCCGGGGCATGGAAAATCCCACCAGCTCTATAATGTTTGTTTCTTCGTTCAGCCACGTTTCGGTGAAACATAAGATGTTACAGTTTTTAATGTCCCGTTGGTAGGATAATCTTAGTAGTAGGTCATCAATTTTATTCTCTAACGATTGCACGTTAGCAAGCAGAATAAAAGGCATAGGGAGTTTAAACGCTCGCCTACGGATTCTCAGATGGATCCCCAATGTCACATTCTGACCTTTATTCCTTTGTTTTGTCATTATTTAGTATGGTCAGGGCGTGAGTTGGGGTGGGCAGTCTATGTTAGTTTTTCTATATTTTCTATTTCTGTGTTTGGCCTGATATGGTTCTCAATCAGAGGAAGCTGTCTATTGTTGTCCCTGATTGAGAACCATATTTAGGTAGCCTGTTTTCCTTTGTGTTTTGTGGGTGGTTATTTCCAGTCTTTGTGTGTCTGCACCAGATAGAACTGTTTCGGTTGTCACTTTGTTGTTTTGTATTTTTGAAGTGTTCAGTTGTTTATTAAAAAGATGAACACTAACCACGCTGAGCTTTGGTCCTCTCCTTCTTCCACCCAAGACAGCCGTTACACCCAAGACAGCTGTTACACCCGATCTGCGTCCCCTTTCCCGGCGTCTTTTCTTCACGCAAAAGGCGTGGATCTGGGCCTGTTCCAGTGAAAGCAGGATATCCTTCTCGTCGGACTCGTTAAAGAAAAAGTTTCTTCCAGTCCGCGGTGAGTAATTGCTGTTCTCATGTCCAGAAGTTCTTTCCGGTCATAAGAGATGGTAGCAGCAACATTATGTACACAATAAGTAAAAAAATAAGTTACACAAAATGCTAAAAAAGTTATCAAATTGCACAATTGGTTGGGAGAATGTAAAATGTCAGCCATGTTCTTCGGCGCCATCTTGCTTTTAACTCAGTTATAACGCTGGCACAAGTTCAAGTCCGTACAAGTATGTGTTTTCGCAGTAGGAGACTAATTAACATTTACAGAAGCAAATGTATATAAAATCAGCAGCCGTATGTAGATGATGATAAAATCACTGGATGATTCCTGATCCAAAGACCAGTTAATTGGCTTTATTTGACTGTTGATGTGCCTAGCATTGAGCATTGTGCCAGTGACTGAAAGGTTGCTGGTTCAAATTCCCGAGCTGACTAGGTGAAAAACCTGCCGATGTGCCCTTGAGCAAGGCACATAACCCTAATTGATTCTGTGAGTCTCTCTGGATAAGAGCGTCTGCTAAATGACTAAAATGTCAATGTTATCACCATGTTATTACTATGTATTTGCCGTTTTACCATGTTATACCAGCTAGACAACTATGAAATAAAGCTGAATCACTACATGATATTGAAAAGATAGAGGATCATTTTCAAATAGAATAATAGCATCACTGTAGTCTAAGATCAAGACCAGCATCACACCAGGGAAAACATGAGTGTTATGAACTTGCAGCTGCTCAACCCATATTCTCTACGACTATGATTCATACCCATATCCGCTGACATGACTTCATATGGGGCAGAGCAAAGTGATACGGAGCCTACAGTAAATGCCAGTGCCAATGTCAAGTCCCTGAAATCATTCAGACACCTCAAGGAGGTGTTGCTATGGCACCGTAAGAAGTTGTCTAAATCATCTTATCATCGTTATGTATATCCACCACCACAAACCTTTTAACGCACCACACGCTTGTCTGACTGAGGAGTCTGAACATTATGTATGGCTTCTTAAGTGGGGCTGACATTTCATGCATCTCCCTTTGAAGCAACTTCAGAGACAAAACACATTTTCTTTCACTTTGAAAGTCCTTTGTGGTTTTGCATCGGAGCATCATGTGTAGCAGTAGCACAAACATAACAAATAATTCATTCTAATGGTCCCAGCTGGCATATATTTCAGAATTATAAGTCAAGATGTCTTAGCAGTAGGAGAGAGGGTGAGGGGGGGGGGGGGGTGGAGGGAGAGAGAGGGGGGGACAGAGAGGAGGGAGAGAGTGGAGAGAGGAGAGAGAGTGTGAGGGGAGAGGGAGAGATGGGGAGAGTGAGAAAGAGAGATAAATAGCAAAGCCAAGATTCCTGTCTAGCTTAACAGCTGCCAAAACCCACTCGCATCATCATCTCAACTTTCTGAATCAAGTTCGGTGAAAGGCAACTTAATTGCTTGCTTTGAGATACATAAACTATTTTGCCAAACTTCAAAAAATAATCCGGTACACTTCAATTCATGCACAGACATTGAAGGAGAGATAGAATAATAAGATGTGACAATCATTTAATCTGAAGGTTGTCTTCATGGAAATGAGACCACTGGTTTAGATCAGCAACTCACTCTGTCATTGTTATCAGTGAAGGGGAAAATGGCTTCCCATGTTTCTAAATGAGACTCAGCCAAACACATTGATTGCTCTCTATTCGATAGTATCTTTTTCATTAAAACAGCAATCGCACTACGGTCATCGTGGCTACTGGGAATCCCTTGCTCTGGTCTGGACTACCAACATCTTTAAGAGCCATCTTCCAATAACAACAAACATAATTGGATGCCTTAAACAGTTAAATTATCCTTTATACTGAACATGAATGGTACTGCACTATTAAAGCTACAAGTGTGTTTACAACAGAAACATCGACTTTACTGTTACTACTGCTGGGTAAATTTGCCATTTGGTGGCAGAGGCCCACAGATCTGCCAAACTGGTGTAATTGTTTGGGACGCTAGCCAAATAGTTAACTAGGGAGTGCAGGTGGCATCTGTGGCCAGACAGAGTGTGTGATGACCGGTACAGTAACAATGCCAACAGAACTGCTTCCGGAACCAACCAATGAACCAGATTGACCAAGCTTCCATCTGCACCTGTGTGAGGTGTCAGCTCTTGTTCAACAGGGAATATTTAAAAAAAGAAACTAAGTGAAAACAAAATGCTACTCAAATATTTAGGTTTAACTTGAAGAGTATAAAACATGATGGCCCTATGTCTCTAGACATAACGGGACTCATGTCGTTAAAAAAGTTCACCTGGGACTTCCCGAGTGGTGCAGCGGTCTAAGGCACTGCATCACAGTGCTTGAGGCGTCACTACAGACTGGGTTCGATCCCAGGCTGTATCCCAGCCGGTCATGACCAGGAGACCCATGAGGTGGCGCACAATTGGCCCAGCGTCATCCGGGTTAGGGGAGGGTTTGGCCTCGGTCGCCAGCTGGACGGTGTTTCCTCCGACACATTGGTGCGGCTAGCTTCCGGGTTAAGCAAGCAAGAAGCATGGCGGCTTGGCAGGGTCATGTTTCGGAGGAAAAATGGCTCTCGACCTTCACATCTCTCGAGTCCGTAGGGGAGTTGCAGCGATTGGACAAGACTAACTACCAATTGGATATCATGAAAAAGGGGTAAAAGTACAAACAAATATATACAGTACCAGTCAAATGTTTGGACACACCTACTCATTCAAGGGTTTATCTTTATTTTGATTATTTTCTACATTGTAGAGTAATAGTAATCATTCAGGGGGCATCAACACTATGAAATAACACATATGGAATCATATGGAAAAATATTCCAAATATATTTTAGATTCTTCAAAGTAGCCACCCTTTGATTTGTTAACATTTTTTTGGGTTACTACATGATTCCATATGTGTTATTTCATAGTTTTGATGTCTTCACTATTATTCTACAATGTAGAAAATAATAAAAAATTAAGAAAAACTCTTGAATGAGTAGAGGTGTCCAAACTTTTGACTGGAACTGTATATATTTCACCTGTCCATAGAACATTCTTGAAGGAGTATTGACGAGTCTAGATAGGGGCTTCCAGATGCGTTTTGGCAACCTAAGGTATTTTGAATGACATGGGTCCCATTATGTCTGCTGAAAACCCAGACATTCCAAGCATGGTGGTGGTAGTGTGATGGTTTGGAGATTCCTTACTGCTTCAGGACCTGGACAACTTGCCATCATTAAAGGAACCATGAATTCTGCTCTGCATCAGAAAATTCTAAAGGAGAATGTCAGGCCATCTGTCTGTAAGCTGAAGACAATGATCCAAAACACACAAGCAATTGTACATCAGAAATAAAGAAATATACTGTTTTGGAATGGCCTAGTCAAAGAACAGACCATAACCCAATTGTAGATCCTGAAGTGAGCAGTTTGTGCAAAACAAATTACAAATGTTAAAGAGTGGGCCACAATCAACAACTACAAGAAAATGTTGGTTGCAGTCATTTCAGCTAAGGTGGTCCAACCAGTTATTGAGTGTAAGGGGGCAATTACTTTTATTACACAGGGGGCATTGGGGGTTGCATAACTTTTCCAAATGAAATAAATGAAATAAGTATACATGTACAAATGTTGTGTTATTTGTTCCCTTTATCTAATATTAGGTTTTGGTTGAAGATCTGACAACATTCAGTGTTAAAATGCAAATATAGAAAAAAATCAGAAGGGGGCAAATGCTTTTTCACAGCACTGTATATTAGTGAGCGATGTCTCAAGAATCCAGTATATATCACGCACACACACACACACAAAATTGCACCCAGGGGTAATCATTCAGTAATGGTTGGAGAGACAGAGAGACAGGGAGGATAGTGGGATGACACCAACGACACACAGCCCAGACAGTTGACAACTATTTTCTTGAAGCATGAATCTGAATGCCACTAAGTAGTTCTACAGTATATTGACTCCTCAGCTGTGTTCACAGTGACCAATCAATGATGTTTGAGAAGGAAGTGGCACAAAGGCAACATTTTAAAAGGGTCTGTGTTGGAATAGTGTCTCAAAGGGAAGCCAAGGATAACGTCCTTCAAGTGATCGAGTCAAACGTTGATGTATAAATGATCCACGGCACCAAGTGATGCACCAAACTGACAAAATGTTCAATCTGATGTAGTGTAGATGTAATCACAGTACATGGCACATCGACGTCAAAATAGCATGTTGCATCATGTCAAAATGTACCGTTTTCACATTTCACAGACATTACAACAGGTATTAACACAGGCATTGATCAATTACATTCTGCGCAGTTTTAAGCAGTGTGTCCCCATTACACCTCATGACTCAAGCAGTTATCTGCATCCTCGTTATTCCCAAACACTAAGCAGCAGATCCAGCCATGACAGAGAGAAGTAGGGCAGTTACACTGTATCAGACTGAAAGGGCTGTAAAGTGTCAATGAATACCTGCAGTCTCTTTAAAGTGAATGCAGTAATGGACTTCAAGCTGAGCAATCTATTTAAGTACAGCAGGTTCCCATCATGCAACAGGTGTGTATGACTATGACAGTTCCAGCACCAGTATTATAAATAGTTTACCCAGCTCATCTGAACATCCCCATTAACCAAGCCTCTCCTCTGCCTCAGTCTGTCTGCCCTGTGATGTGTTGTCCTTCACGGCTAATTCAGATCCATTTGATTGCTTCAATTAATACCATCATTATCTCTCTTCTGTCTGTCTCATCCCTTCCACAGTCTATCTTAGTCCCCCACCACACCTCTGCCAGTGTGTGTGTGGTGTGTGTGTGTTTGTTTGTTTGGCCCTGCACTGCAAATAGGGCTTACTGTCCTCAGTGGAAACATTAAATGGCACAGCCATGAAGACCAGCCATTATTGAGACACTTAGCCATTCACCCCCATCCATGCCCACGTTGTGCTACCACTGGGACCAGGGGTTGTTCTCTGTGCGATGCCATGTATATTGGAGCTGGAGAAAAGATGTCAAAATGGGAATAATTCCTCCAAATGGTGGGGGTGAAAAACACTCAGTGAGGTTAACGGTATGATTGCTGGTTTTGGCTGATTGGAGCCACATGATGGCGAGGTTGTGTGTGTGTGTAGAGGGGAGTAAGCCCTATTTGCCCTATTTACACACGCACACACATACACGCAAAGGTGCAGTGGGGGACCGAGATAGACAGTGTACTCGGAGCTGGATGGGAAGAGACAGACAGAAGAGAGATAATGATGGTATTAATTGAAGCAATCAAAAGGGATCTGAATTAGCCGTGAAGGACAACACATCTCAGACATCACAGGGCAGACTGAGACTGAGACTGAGGAGAGGCTTGGTTAATGGGGATGTTTAGATGAGCTGGGTAAACTATTTATAGTAATGGTGCTGGAAGTCATCAAAGGAACAGAATGATGCGGAGGGGAAAAGTGTTATTGTGACACGCTTGTCAGATTGGATCGTAAACGTTGTCATTAAGTGATTTTTTTTTTTTTACAGATATGCTATTCAATAATGTGTGTGTAATGCTGATAGAATGTCTGAACTAAAGACGTGTCAAGTGCGATGATGTTAATTGCACAGTACTGTGTCGTACTGCGTGTGATAGGTCAATGTCATCTATATCTCATCATGTTCAGCACTGAGGACTTGTATCGCAGTCTGACAAGCGTTTACAGAGCTGATATCTGTTAAACTAGAGCTTCTCCATAGAGCACAGTAACAGATGAAAGTGTATAGAGCAGTGGAGGCTGCTGAGGGAGCGGACGGCTCATAATAACGCCTGGAAAGGAGCGCATGGAATGGCATCAATGTATTTGATACCATTCCACCAATTCTGCTCCAGCCATTATTATGAGCCTGTCCTCCCCAATTGAGGTGCCACCAATCTCCTGTGTTCTAGAGCTACATATCGAATGCTAGACATGACTGCGCCCCTGCCATAGATTAGGACCAAATGAATTTAATTCAATTGACTGATTTCCTTATTTGAACGGTAACTCAGTAAAATGGTTGAAGTTGCATGTTGCGTTTATATTTTGTTCAGTTTACAGTAAGTACAGGTTTGAAGCCCAGGGCATGGTAGAGTAAAAAGAGAGAGAATATTAGACAACAAACACCCTTTGATCTTAAGAGAAGGGGTTTAGACAAAATAAGCTATAAGGATAATTGAGTATGCCATAGCCTACATGGTTAATCTCTGAGAAGCTCTTCCTTTCCCACCACCGCTGCCCAGGGGAAGGCTCTTCAACAAAATCAAAAAGTAAAACTTCTGCCAAAGATAATATAGTACTTGGAGAGAGGCTGTAAAATAGGATAAATTATACGTGTAACACCTGGTCAGCTTCAAAGGGCTTTAGACGCAACAATGTAGGATCTAGATGTGCTATCACTGTAGAGGTTCTCCTTTACTTTTAAGTTATTGGGTATAAGGGCTTAACAAGATGTTGTCTTAGGAAATACACTTTGGATCAGAGCTCCCAGCCTGTTCATCTGGGGCACACACACACACACACTCACACACACAAAGACAGAGCGAGAGAAAGACACAGAGGGAGACAGAGAGTGTGTGTACCCAGGGAGGATTTCCTGATATTTATATTTCGTTTGACATTTGACAGCAAATAATCAAAGTCAGTGAGACGCAGACACTCTCACAGTAATGCCAATTCCATGGGATGTGGAGTGGGGGACGGGGAAGGCATTAGCTGTGGCACAAGGTTGTTGATTCAAAGTTTCCTAAAACTGTGGAAAAAGTGTGAAGCTAGGCCATTACAAAGACAAAACAGAGGAGAGCACAAACTCAGTATCCAGAATTACTCACTGTCCAGATGTCCGAGGAGCAGAACTCTTAGTCACTGCTAGTGCTGTGGTATAGCTCTGCAGAGCGCTGAGAGTTACTGCTCTGGGGAAGTGACTAATTTAGAGAGAGTGAGAGAGAGCAAGAGAGAGCGAGAGAGAGCGAGAGCGAGAGAGAGCGCGAGCGAGCCAGTATCAGGCAGTACCCAGAACCTTCGCCATGACACTCGGCAGCAACAAACATTTCCTTCCCCTCTCCTCTCTCAGCTTACTGGCCCTCCTGTACGTATACAGTATTACTCAAACAACTATACCCCAACTAAATGAACCACTCGCATTCGCTTTCCGACAGTTGAGTAACATACAGTATCTAATAATATGTGTTCAATGGAGAAATGGAAAGATATATTTCAGCTGAGGGGGTTGTCATTGCAGCAAAGCAAATGGGAGAAGAAATATATGTCTATAAGCCAAGTTTAATTTCACAGGACATAAAGCTGGGCTTTTATTATTTGTTTTTCTCTACTGGAAAGTACTACACCTCAAAGCCATAGGGAATGTAGGAGCGGACATCTGATGGGGCATTTTTTAAACACCGGCCAAATTCTTTTCAAGGCCCTGACACCAGCCCATTTCTTTTCCACATGGCATTATTAGACAAATATCATCATTTTATTCCCATTTGCCTCAACTGACCTGTGGCCAGTCCATTTCTGGTGAAATATACCTGCATGGTGTTATTGAAAATCCAATCATGAAGCCAGCTTCCCTGCTGTGATAAATTAGAAAGTAGGAGCCAACATTTAACATCTAATCTACTAATCTACTCTAATCTACACTAATCTACTGACGGAACGCAAGAGGTAGCTAACAACAGACCTCCATCCTATGCTAGCTTGCTACCGATGCCCTGGCTAGCTGTCTAAATCACCAACCAACCTCTCCACTCACCGGACCCTTTTGATCACTCGACTAAGCATGCCTCTCCTTAATGTCAATATGTCTTGTCCATTTCTGTTCTGGTTAGTGTTTATTGGCTTATTTCACTGTAGAGCCTCTAGTCCTGCTCACTATACCTTATCCAACCTATTAGTTCCACCACCCACACATGCAATGACATCTCCTGGTTTCAACGATGTTTCTAGAGACAATATCTCTCTCTTCATCACTCAATACCTAGGTTTACCTCCACTGTATTCACATCCTACCATACATTTGTCTGTACATTATACCTTGATGCTATTTTATCGCCCCCAGAAACCTCCTTTTACTCTATGTTCCAGACGTTCTAGACGACCAATTCTCATAGCTTTTAGCCGTACCCTTATTCTACTCCTCCTATGTTCCTCTGGCGATGTAGAGGTGAATCCAGGCCCTGCAGTGCCTGGCTCCACTCCTATTCCCCAGGCGCTCTCTTTTGACGACTTCTGTAACCGTAATAGCCTTGGTTTCATGCATGTTAACATTAGAAGCCTCCTCCCTAAGTTTGTTCTATTCACTGCTTTAGCACACTCTGCCAACCCGGATGTTCTAGCTGTGTCTGAATCCTGGCTTAGGAAGACCACCAAAAACTCAGACATTTTAATTCCAAACTACAACATTTTCAGACAAGATAGAACTGCCAAAGGGGGCGGTGTTGCAATCTACTGCAAAGATAGCCTGCAGAGTTCTGTCCTACTATCCAGGTCTGTACCCAAACAATTTGAACTTCTACTTTAGAAATCCACCTCTCTAAAAACAAGTCTCTCACCGTTGCCGCCTGCTATAGACCACCCTCTGCCCCCAGCTGTGCTCTGGACACCATATGTGAACTGATTGCCCCCCATCTATCTTCAGAGTTCGTGCTGCTAGGCGACCTAAATTGGAACATGCTTAACACCCCAGCCATCCTACAATCTAAACTTGATGCCCTCAATCTCACACAAATTATCAATGAACCTACCAGGTACCTCCCCAAAACCTTAAACACGGGCACCCTCATAGATATCATCCTAACCAACTTCCCCTCTAAATACACCTCTGCTGTCTTCAACCAAGATCTCAGCGATCACTGCCTCATTGCCTGCAGCCGTAATGGGTCAGCGGTCAAACGACCTCCACTCATCACTGTAAAACGCTCCCTGAAACACTTCTGCGAGCAGGCCTTTCTAATCGACCTGGCCGGGGTATCCTGGAAGGATATTAATCTCATCCCGTCAGTAGAGGATGCCTGGATATTTTTTTTAAATGCCTTCCTAACCATCCTAAATAAACATGCCCCATTCAAGAAATTTAGAACCAGGAACAGATATAGCCCTTGGTTCTCCCCAGACCTGACTGCCCTTAACCAACACAAAAACATCCTATGGCGTTCTGCATTAGCATCGAACAGCCCCCGTGATATGCAGCTGTTCAGGGAAGCTAGAAATCATTATACACAGGCAGTTAGAAAAGCCAAGGCTAGCTTTTTCAAGCAGAAATTTGCTTCCTGCAACACTAACTCAAAAAAGTTCTGGGACACTGTAAAGTCCATGGAGAATAAGAACACCTCCTCCCAGCTGCCCACTGCACTGAAGATAGGAAACACTGTCACCACTGATAAATCCACCATAATTGAGAATTTCAATAAGCATTTTTCTACGGCTGGCCATGCTTTCCACCTGGCTACTCCTACCCCGGACAACAGCACTGCACCCCCAACAGCAACTCGCCCAAGCCTTCCCCATTTCTCCTTCTCCCAAATCCATTCAGCTGATGTTCTGAAAGAGCTGCATAATCTGGACCCCTACAAATCAGCCAGGCTAGACAATCTGGACCCTTTCTTTCTAAAATTATCTGCCGAAATTGTTGCCACCCCTATTACTAGCCTGTTCAACCTCTCTTTCGTGTCGTCTGAGATTCCCAAAGATTGGAAAGCAGCTGCGGTCATCCCCCTCTTCAAAGGGGGGGACACTCTTGACCCAAACTGCTACAGACCTATATCTATCCTACCGTGCCTTTCTAAGGTCTTCGAAAGCCAAGTCAACAAACAGATTACCGACCATTTCGAATCTCACCATACCTTCTCTGCTATGCAATCTGGTTTCAGAGCTGGTCATGGGTGCACCTCAGCCACGCTCAAGGTCCTAAACGATATCTTAACCGCCATCGATAAGAAACATTACTGTGCAGCCGTATTCATTGATCTGGCCAAGGCTTTCGACTCTGTCAATCACCATATCCTCATCGGCAGACTCGACAGCCTTGGTTTCTCAAATGATTGCCTCGCCTGGTTCACCAACTACTTCTCTGATAGAGTTCAGTGTGTCAAATCGGAGGGTCTGCTGTCCGGACCTCTGGCAGTCTCTATGGGGGTGCCACAGGGTTCAATTCTTGGACCGACTCTCTTCTCTGTATACATCAATGAGGTCGCTCTTGCTGCTGGTGAGTCCCTGATCCACCTCTACGCAGATGACACCATTCTGTATACTTCCGGCCCTTCTTTGGACACTGTGTTAACAACCCTCCAGGCAAGCTTCAATGCCATACAACTCTCCTTCCGTGGCCTCCAATTGCTCTTAAATACAAGTAAAACTAAATGCATGCTCTTCAACCGATCGCTACCTGCACCTACCCGCCTGTCCAACATCACTACTCTGGACGGCTCTGACTTAGAATACGTGGACAACTACAAATACTTAGGTGTCTGGTTAGATTGTAAACTCTCCTTCCAGACCCATATCAAACATCTCCAATCCAAAGTTAAATCTAGAATTGGCTTCCTATTTCGCAACAAAGCATCCTTCACTCATGCTGCCAAACATACCCTTGTAAAACTGACCATCCTACCAATCCTCGACTTTGGCGATGTCATTTACAAAATAGCCTCCAATACCCTACTCAACAAATTGGATGCAGTCTATCACAGTGCAATCCGTTTTATCACCAAAGCCCCATATACTACCCACCATTGCGACCTGTACGTTCTCGTTGGCTGGCCCTCGCTTCATACTCGTCGCCAAACCCACTGGCTCCATGTCATCTACAAGACCCTGCTAGGTAAAGTCCCCCCTTATCTCAGCTCGCTGGTCACCATAGCATCTCCCACCTGTAGCACACGCTCCAGCAGGTATATCTCTCTAGTCACCCCCAAAACCAATTCTTTCTTTGGCCGCCTCTCCTTCCAGTTCTCTGCTGCCAATGACTGGAACGAACTACAAAAATCTCTGAAACTGGAAACACTTATCTCCCTCACTAGCTTTAAGCACCAACTGTCAGAGCAGCTCACAGATTACTGCACCTGTACATAGCCCACCTATAATTTAGCCCAAACAACTACCTCTTTCCCAACTGTATTTAATTTTTATTTATTTATTTATTTTGCTCCTTTGCACCCCATTATTTTTTATTTCTACTTTGCACATTCTTCCATTGCAAAACTACCATTCCAGTATTTTACTTGCTATATTGTATTTACTTTGCCATCATGGCCTTTTTTGCCTTTACCTCCCTTCTCACCTCATTTGCTCACATTGTATATAGACTTGTTTATACTGCATTATTGACTGTATGTTTGTTTTTACTCCATGTGTAACTCTGTGTCGTTTTATCTGTCGAACTGCTTTGCTTTATCTTGGCCAGGTCGCAATTGTAAATGAGAACTTGTTCTCAACTTGCCTACCTGGTTAAATAAAGGTGTTCTCAACTAGCCTACCTGGTTAAATAAAGGTGTTCTCAACTGGCCTACCTGGTTAAATAAAGGTGTTCTCAACTAGCCTACCTGGTTAAATAAAGGTGTTCTCAACTGGCCTACCTGGTTAAATAAAGGTAAAATAAATAAATAAAAATCTTCCAAACAAACCTACCAGGACTACTTTTACTCTCTTTGAAGAATTCAAAGTGAGAACATTTCCTTTCACCAAAACTCGACAATAAGCCGACCTGAGAAGTTTTAAAGATGCGTAGCAAGAGAGAGTGGAGAGAGGAAGATATGGAAAAAAAATGTAGAGACAAAGCGAGCGAAAGAGGCAAGTTGCGAGAAAGAAAGACCAGAAGCGAACAGACAGAAGGGACAAACAGACAGAGAGAGAGAGGAAGAGAGGCAAGAGGAGAGAGAGAAATACATGAAGCGAGTGAAAGACCAGACCGAGACAGAGAGGCGAGAAGAGAGAAAGATTTGAAAGCAACATTCTGCTTGAATGAGAGACACAAATAATACATTTATAGATTACAGGGAAAGGGGGCCACCTAGTCAGTTGTAGAACTGAATGCATTCAACTGAAACGTGTCTCCCACATTTAACACAACTCCTCTTTTTTACCACTTTTCTCCCCAATTTCGTGGTATCCAATTGGTAGTAGTTACAGTCTTGACTCATCGCTGAAACTCCAGTGGAAAGTCTCAGTCTTAAATCATTTTCCACACACAGTCTGTGCCTGTATTTAGTTTTCATGCTAGCGAGGGCCGAGAATCCACTCTCACATAGGTACATGGTTGCAAAGGGCATCAGTGTCTTAAAAGCGCGATTTGCCAAGGAAAGAAACTCTGAGCGTAGCCGTATCCAGAAATCTGTCAGTGGCTTCTGATTAAATAAAAAATTTCCCAGAACCGCTTGTTGAAATTTCGATGAGGCTCTCTTGTTCAGATATCAGTAAGTGAACTGGAGGCAGGGCATGAAAGGGATAATGAATCCAGTTGTTTGTGTCATCTGTTTCAGGGAAGTAACTGCGTAATTGTGCACCCAGCTCACTCAGGTGCTTCGCTTTATCACATTGTCCTGTCCGTAAGCTTGAGTTAATTTGCACTCAAAAAAAATCATACAATGATGGAAAGACCTGTGTGTTGTCCTTGTTAATGCAGTTTTGTCCCGCACATTGAAAATAGTTGCAGAAAGTCCCTGTAATCCTATATTCAGATCGTTCAGGCGAGAAGAAAAATCACCCAGATAAGCCAGTCGTGTGAGAAACTCATCATCATGCAAGCGGTCAGACAAGTGAAAATTATGGTCAATTCAAAAAAACATGTCAATACTTTGCCCCTTGATAACCAGCACACTTTTGTATGTTGTAAAAGCGTTACATGGTCGCTGCCCATATCATTGCATAATGCAGAAAATACACGAGAGTTCAGGGACCTTGCATTAACAAAGTTAACAATTTTCACTGTAGTGTCCAAAAACTCAAACTCTGTGGCTTATTTTTCAAATTGGCATGTTTTGTTTCTAAATGTCTGCGCAAGAGTGAAGGTTTCATCGAGTTGTGAGATAGTACTTCTGCACATATAACACACTGTGGCTGAGGAAAGGCACTACTCCCAATGTAAGTGAACCCCAAATCAATGTAGTATATGTATCATATTTGCGCCTCTTTGATGGTCCAACATCCCGGTCTGTTGTTTGGTGCTTTCCTGGGTAAGGTAGCAGTAGCTCTTCAGCTGCATCAGATTCCCAATTGTCAGTGTCCATGCTAGCTGGGCTAGCAACAAATGTAGAATTACTGATGCTAGCATTGGATGTGCTCGTGGAAGCAGAACAACTTGTGTCATCGACAGGTGCAGGTGTAGTACTGCTGGTCGTAGCAGTGCTACCAATAGAGCGGTTAGGTGTCTCTATGGACGTGGGCCTTACTTTGAACTATTTATTCATTTTCGCACAAACGGAATGAACAGCAGCTACGTTTGGCTACATAGTGGAATTCCCGCAAGAGAGTAACTCATTAATGTGATTGGATGTTCATCATTTGACTAGGCTATCTGTATTTGACATTGTGTTGTTATTTAGCTGAACACCAGATTGTTAAATTACATTTTTGGCAGTGAAACGAGGCTATTCAGGCAAGAAAAAAACCTCACCCAAAAGTTTAGCCCCGTTGGAAAATATTAAATGGACTGTTTGAAAATGTGAAAAAGTTTCAATAATATAAATCCCATTTTTATTTGGCGTACCCCGACGGTATTGCACGTACCCCTGGGGCTAGGCATACCCCAGTTTAGCAATACCTGATCCAGAGCATCCCAAACATGCTCAATGGGTGACATGTCTGGTAGCCACACAATGGGGCATTGAAGGCCATGGCTGCCAATCGGCCCTGCTTCAAAAGCACCTCTCACTCACATGACTCTCAGATATCTCAATTAGCCATTACCCCATCAGGTGAAATGGCCCTTCTCACAGGCATTGCAGCTCCGAAGGAGGCTAGTAAATGAAGACAGACACATCATGGATGTAACTGGGGAGTACTTCTTGTTGTTCTGTGCAAGAAAGTAATATTCCAAAACAGACTCTGGGACAATAGATCCCAAATGAATACAACTACAAATAAAAAGTAATTTAAAAACTTTTTAGAAACAATAAGACATTATAAAAACACTTTACAAGCAATAAAGCCGATGCAAAAGATCAGAGCGTTTAAAAATGTTGATAAACTACTATGCTATGTCTTCAAATTATAAGCGCAGCAATGCCCACACAGCAGTAGGCTATAAGCGTGAATGTTACAAAATGCAATTAGCAGGAAAACACCGTTCTCCAAAGCACAACACATAGGTTGTTAATAGGACTAGGATGGTCTCTTTTGCTGCTGGATAATGAAGGACAGTTGAGAACATGAGAGAGATACTGGTTTCAATGGCATTTGAGGAAATGTTTATAAAATGATCCCCTTAACGTTCCTATAGTCGGAACACGGTGAGATATGACTCATAAAATGAAAAACAATTATGGTTAAATAGTTTGAAAACGCTGACTGCCTCCGTTCAGATTGCAAGGTGGGTGATGTTGTGATGCACAACAGGTACTCTCTCCTATCTGAAAGGAAAGTGACTGGAGTATGAGAGAATCAATCCTTTAAACGCTAATATTAATTATCCAACCTACATTATATTTGGTAAACATGACTGGTGTTTAGCTTATAATACATGTAATTAAAGTCTCATTAAAGTTTGTCAACATTTTTAGGTACCTCCCTCCTGTCAGCATCGGTCTGGACATGACAGACTGTAGCCAATAGGCATAGGCTATCACTTACAATTTGGCATGTAGGTTAAATATGGATGTACATTTACATACACTTATGTTTTTCTTAACAGAATAGCTAGAGGTTTTTGGTTTTCAAATCAATTTAATTAGCTATTTTGGTTATTGGCCTTGGTGCCCTAGCAGATGGCCTTGGTGCCCTAGCCGATTGGGCACCTCTAGAAGGCCAAATGGCCTTGCCCCTAAAATCATGAAAGAACTGGGACATTTTCAGCTTCCAGGAATGGTGGGCAGATCCTTGCGACATGGGGGGAAGGGGGCAATTATCATGCTGAAACATGAGGTGATGGCGGCGGATGAATGGCACGACAATGGGCCTCAGGATCTTGTCACGGTATCGCTGCTCAATCAAATTGCCATCGATAAAATGCTACTGTGTGTGTTGTCCGTAGCTTATGCCTGCCCGTACCATAACCCCATCACCACCAAGGGACACTGTTCACCACGTTGACATCAGCAAACCGCTCACCCACATGACGCCATACACGCTGGCTGCATCACATCTGGCTGTGATTGGGAGTCCCATATGGCGGCGCACAATTGACCGTCGTCCGGGTTTGGCCGGGGTAGGCCGTCATTGTAAATAAGAATTTGTTCTTAACTGACTTGCCCAGTAAAATTTTAAAAAGTCATCATCTGCCTGTAAAGATGAAACCGGGATTCATCTGTGAAGAGCACACTTCTCCAGCGTGCCAGTGGCCATCGATGGTGAGCATTTGCACACTGAACTCTGTTACAATGCCAAACTGCAGTCAGGTCAAGACCCTGCACGCGGCACGCAGATGAGCTTCCACGAGGCCGTTTCTGACAGTTTGAGCAGAAATTCTTCAGTTGTGCAAACCCACAGTTTCATCAGCTGTCCAGGTGGTTGGACTCAAATGATCCTGCAGGTGAAGAAGCCGGATATGGAGGTCCTGGGCTGGCGTGGTTACACGTGGTCTGCGGTTGTGAGGCCTGTTTGAACATACTTCCAAATTCTCTAAAACGACATTGGAGGTGACTTATGGTAGAGAAACGAACATTCAATTATCTGGCAACATCTCTGGTGGACATTCCTGCAGTCAGCATGTCAATTGCACACTCCCTCAAAACTTGAGACATCTGTGCACATTTTAGACTGGCCTTTTATTGCACCTGTGGAATGATCATGATGTTTAATCAGCTTCTTGATATGCCACTCCTGTCAGGCGGATGGATTATCTTAGCAAATGAGAAATGCTCACTAACAGGAATTAAACAAATAAGCTTTTTATGCATATGGAACCTTTCTGGGATCGTTTATTTCAGCTCATGAAACCAACACTTTACATGTTGTGTTTATATTGTTGTTCAGTGTAGTTAATAGACCAATAACAAAGAGAGTTCCACAATTTAAATCAAAGTGGTGATGCAGCCAGTCAATGTCACGGCCGTTAAAAGCACTGGACCAAGGTACAGCGGGGTGAGCGTACATTTTCTCTTTTATTCGAAATGATGCCGACAAAACAATAAACAATACAAAACAAACCGTGAAGCTTAAGGCTATGTACCATCAAACAAAGTTAACTTCCCAGAAACACAGGTGGGGAAAAGGGTACCTAAGTATGGTTCCCAATCAGAGACAACGATAGACAGCTGTCCCTGATTGGAGAACCATACCCAGCCAAAACATAGAAATAGAAAATCATAGACACACAAAACATAGAATGCCCACCCCAACTCACACCCTGACCAAACCAAAATAGAGACATAAAAAGGATCTCTAAGGTCAGGGTGTGACAGTACCCCCCCTCCCCACCCCCCAAAGGTGCGGACTCCGGCCGCAAAACCTAAACCTACAGGGGGGCTTCAGGCTGGCAACCGTCGTCGCTGGGGACTCCGGGCTGGAGGCCGTCGTCTCTGGGGGCTCCGAGCTGGGCGCAGGCACAGGCTTCACCAGGCTGGGGAGACACACAGGAGACACCGGCCTGTGAATGCTCAGCCTCGACACAGTGCGCATCACCCCATAGCACGGGGCCTGACCAGTCACATGCTCGCCACGATAAGCACGGGGAATTGGCTCAGGTCTCCAACCTGACTCAGCCACACTCCCAGTGTTCTTTTTTGGGGGCTGCGTCACGGGCTTCCTTGCCAGCCGTGTTCCCTCATAATGTTGCCGCTCCGCCTTAGCTGCCTCCAGTTCCTCCCGTGGACGGCGATACTCCCCAGCCTGCCTCCAGGGTCCCTTACCATCTAGGATCTCCTCCCATTTCCAGGAGTCCTCTTTACCACACTGCTTGGTCCTTTGGTGGTGGGAAGTTCTGTCACGGCCGTTAAAAGAACTGGACCAAGGTGCAGCCCACGCTGCGCGTACATTTTCTATTTTATGTGCCATCAAACAAAGTTAACTTCCCACAAACACAGGTGGGAAAAAGGGTACCTAAGTATGGTTCCCAATCAGAGACAACAATAGACAGCAGTCCCTGATTGAGAACCATACCCGGCCAAAACATAGAAATAGAAAATCATAGAAACACAAAACATAGAATGCCCACCCCAACTCACGCACTGACAAAAACCAAA
Organism: Oncorhynchus kisutch; assembly: GCF_002021735.2. Lineage (NCBI taxonomy): Eukaryota > Metazoa > Chordata > Actinopteri > Salmoniformes > Salmonidae > Oncorhynchus > Oncorhynchus kisutch. The sequence continues at coordinate 56,393,376 of NC_034185.2, forward strand.
ATAGAGACATAAAAAGGATCTCTAAGGTCAGGGCGTGACAGTCAAGGTGCAGCTGTATAACTTTTTGAGGATCTGATCATGTTGAATCATGTTGAATCTTTTCAGCCTCCTAGAGGAGAAGAAGCATTGTTGTGCCCTCTTCACGACTGTTAGTGTGTGTGGACGATGATAATTCTTAGTGATGTGAACACCGAAGAACTTGAAGCTCTCGACCTGCTCCACTACAGCTCTGTCGAGGTGAATGGGGGCGTGCTCGGCCCTCCGTTTCCTGTAGTCCACGATCAGCTCCTTTGTCTTGATGATGTTGAGGTTGCAGAGGGAGGTGTTTAATCCAAGGGTCCTTAGCTTGGAGGGCACTACGGTGTTGAACGCTGAGCTGCAGTCAATGAACAGCATTCTCACGTGGGTGTTCTTTTTGTCCAGATGGGAAAGGGCAGTGCGCAGTGCAATAGAGATTTCATCATCTGTGCCTGTATTGTCACTTTGTCTGTTTGATGGTTCGTCGACGGGCGTAGCGAGATTTCTTATAAGCTTCCGGATTAATGTCCCACTCCTTGAAAGCGGCAGCTCTAACTTTTAGCTCAGTGCGGATGTTGTCTGTAATCCATGGCTTCTGATTGGGATGTGTACGTACGGTCACTGTGGGAACGACGTCGTCAATGCACTTATTATTAAGCCAATGACAGATGTGGTAAACTCCTCAATGCCATCAGATGAATCCCGGAACATATTCCAGTCTATGCTAGCAAAACAGTCCTGTAGCTTAGACGAGCAGTCTCTGTAATGTCACTCTGCCCTATGGTGTTCAACGGTCTGTGTAATGTCACTCTGCCCCTGTGGCATTTAGCAGTCTGTGTACTGTCACTCTGCCCTGCAGTGTGCACCAGTCTCTGTAATGTCACTATGCCCCTGTGGCATTCAGCAGTCTCTGTAATGTCACTCTGCCCTATGGTGTTCAGCGGTCTGTGTAATGTCACTCTGCCCCTGTGGCATTCAGCAGTCTGTGTACTGTCACTCTGCCCTGCAGTGTGCACCAGTCTCTGTAATGTCACTATGCCCCTGTGGCATTCAGCAGTCTCTGTAATGTCACTCTGCCCTATGGTGTTCAGCGGTCTGTGTAATGTCACTCTGCCCCTGTGGCATTCAGCAGTCTGTGTACTGTCACTCTGCCCTGCAGTGTGCACCAGTCTCTGTAATGTCACTCTGCCCGGCAGTGTGCACCAGTCTCTGTAATGTCACTCTGCCCTGTGGCGTCTAGCAGTCTGTGTACTGTCACTCTGCCCTATGGTGTTCAGCGGTCTGTGTAATGTCACTCTGCCCTATGGTGTTCAGCGGTCTGTGTAAATGTCACTCTGCCCTGTGGTGTTCAGCGGTCTGTGTAATGTCACTCTGCCCTGTGGTGTTCAGTGGTCTGTGTAATGTCACTCTGCCCTGTGGTGTTCAGCGGTCTGTGTAATGTCACTCTGCCCTGTGGCATTCAGCAGTCTGCTTAATGTCACTCTGCCCTGAGCATAGCCGCAGGAAGTAGTTTGGGGGTGGGGGGGGGAAACATTTTTTTTGCCCACGTTGTAGACGTTTACTGTATATCGGTCTGCTAATACAGGACTAGTAAAGGCCCAGTGCACTACTTGTATTTGTATACAGTATTTCAGTGTTTACCAGCCTTTGTAACTTGAGTCTGATAATTATCTGTACAAAACAGATAATCTGATAATACTTGTGTAATATAAAAATACTTGCTTGATATATGTTTTCCAGTTTCTTGAAATACTTTGCAAATGCACCTTATTTCTATGTGAAAACTGTCTATTCATTGATTTTCCATTTTTTAGTGCATCCATTTTCATACTTTATTTGTACTGGTCCCCGTGAGAATCAAACCCACAACCCTGGCGTTGCAAGCACCATTTGTACTGGTCCCAGTGGGAATCAAACCCACAACCCTGGCGTTGCAAGCACCATTTGTACTGGTCCCCGTGAGAATCAAACCCACAACCCTGGCGTTGCAAGCACCATTTGTACTGGTCCCAGTGGGAATCAAACCCACATCCCTGGCATTGCAAGAACCATTTGTACTGGTCCCAGTGGGAATCAAACCCACAACCCTGGCATTGCAAGCACCATTTGTACTGGTCCCAGTGGGAATCAAACCCACAACCCTGGCATTGCAAGCACCATTTGTACTGGTCCCCATGGGAATCAAACCCACAACCCTGGCATTGCAAGCACCATGCTCTACCAACTGATCATCACAAACCACTTGATGTCTCAATGTACTTAATTACTGGATTGGTCATTGTTTTCTTTATGGTGATGGAAAGTCCACAGGTACAAACATAGATGACCAATCTGGGCGGCAGGGTAGCCTATTGGTTAGAGCGTTGGACTAGTAACCGGAAGGTTGCAAGTTCAAACCCCCGAGCTGACAAGGTACAAATCTGTTGTTCTGCCCCTGAACAGGCAGTTAACCCACTGTTGCTAGGCCGTCATTGAAAATAAGAATTTGTTCTTAACTGACTTGCCTGGTTAAATAAAGGTAAAAAATTAATCAAATAAATCTACAATACAATAATGTACATTTACATTAAGTGGTTTGTAAGTATGGTAAATTAATACTGCAAAAAAAAAACGTTTTTCCATGTTATTTAATCAAGAAAGATTTCATTTGATGTGGATGTTTTGTGTCTTAGGATATAACTTTGCACCATTTGATGTAGATGTTTGAGGACAGGGTTTTGTTCTTTCTGGATCCCATTCGAACGACAGCAGAGAAAGGGAGGGGGCAACAACTCTTACAATTCCAACTATTAAGTCCTGCAAGATGTTCGTCTTAATTATGCAACTACCTTTTTGGCTTAAAGCGGAGATGCTGAACAAAAATGTTTTTTTCCCAGTCTATATCAGTCCGCTAATACTAGTAATACACGACTTTAGTGAAAGTACTTCCCGCGGCTCTGGCCCGGCGGCCTTCACAGTGTTAGCCTAAGATTATAGTCTTGGTTTCTGCAGTTGGATAGGAACATTTCCCTTAATGTTATCACCAGGGTGAAGAGGAAGGGCTTTTGGCTCTGCACACACGCAAGCACGCATACACACACTTCCAGTCCATCTCTATGTGAAATTACTCAGTCTTAATCACAGGGAGATAAATGATCAGTCCTGAACCTGCACCTCATTTGGCCCTGAGTGTGTACTATGAGTGTGTGTGTGTCTGTTAATTTGAATGCCGAGTCGAGACCTTGATTCCCAGTATGTCCTCTCTTATTACTATCAATGTGGGAGCAGAGTGGAGAAGGGGAGGAGATGCCGGTGACTCCCATCCCGCCAGCACATCAGTGGAGAGGGAGAGAACACATGGAAATGTTGCTCAGAATGAGATCTTAAATAACTCAATCATGCTGTACTCGCTGCCAGCACACACACAGTCACGGAGACAGAGCTGCTTCATCGGTCTCTGGAATGGGAAACATACCAAGTCTGTTTAAAATGCACTCCTCCAGTTCATGCCAGCGCTGAAAACAATTTATCTAGCAGCAATAAGAACAGCTGGTTGGGGGGGGGGGGGGCTAATGTGATGTGGCTAATGCACCAACCGAGGTGTCACACAAACCCCTCTCGCCCTTCTCTCACTCCCCTCTCACTCTTGTCCCCCTCCTAGTTATCCAGGGCCTGGGGAGATGGTTGGTTGGAGAGGCGTTGGGGAGTGAGTTGTATCCCACTTAGGGTGCTGGAATCATGGGAAGACTGTGGAGATGTCATTTAGCACCATGCCTCCCATCTTTAATATCCAATCATCAAAGCAAAACAGGCACTACATCCACTTCCTCTCCTCCTCAAACAATAGCAATAACAGAAGACAGCATTCAGACCAATAACAATAAGGATAGTCAGCATTCAGCTGTAGTGATTTAATCAGAATTACATTTGGTGCCTCATATGAATATACACAGCCATCTGGCATATGCAATGGTGTATGTGTGTGTGTGTGTGTGTGTGTGTCTACCACAGAACCAAAGTCCCTCCACAGTGCCTCAAACTGGGTTCCCTTTCAACTCCCGAGAAGACGGAGAATGGTGTTTTTCAACTCCCGAGAAGATGGAGAATGGTGTTTTGTGTTGCGTAGCGGGGGCAACCTGGGGCAAGGATCCATCACAGAGACACCGGCCTGATAAACGCAACCGGGACCTCCCAATCTCCACAGCCCACAAAATAAGAACAGCAACCCCAGACATCATCTGACAGGATACACTGAAAGGTTCTCTATCGCTCTCTCTTTATCTCCCTCTCTCTTCACCCCTCTCACTCTCTCCCTTCATCCCACTATCTCTCACTCAGGGATATAATTCCAGCCGCATGGTTCTAAATTGATTCTGCCCTGTCCAGCAGGATACCTTTGATAAAGCCTCAGCGTACAGTATTATTGAACAGCTTCTTAATGTATTCTCAGTGTCCAGGCATGGACCTGGCTACTACTACTACCACCACCACATGCACACACACACCCCGGCAGGGAAAATCAGGGAGGGCAGGAGCCTCAGTGGACAGTTAAACAGGACTTTGAGCTACAGTACCTCCCGAGGGGGATTACTACTGAACGGGCCATTTTCGGTCATGGAGAAGAAAATCAGATTCCTTTTCAAAAGGATCTCTTACAGTGCATGGGGGCATTTCCATCGAACAGGACCCATGAGCACCAATATGTAAAGTTCATAGGAGTATGAAATTGGGTGTCAAATGAAGCTAAGAGTCCATATATTTTGGGGAAACTAAAGCATAGATTGAAAAAATCTATCATTTTCCCACATACAAATTTGGCATAAGTAAAGATTTTGATTTCTGGATAAACAGAAGGTAAACAATTTCTCCCAAACTAAATATAAGTGTTGGCAGGGGACTTTCCGTCATCATTATTGGGTTTTTATGTAAGACGTTTTCTGGTAGATGTTTTCTAAGACAATGTTGTCTAAGACATTGTCTTAGAAAACATCTACCAGAAAACGTCTTACATAAAAACCCAATAATGATGACGGAAAGTCCCCTGCCAACACTTATATTTAGTTTGGGAGAAATTGTTTACCTTCTGTATGTTTAACCTCTACGGGATCGGTGCCATCAGTACAACCTGGCCTTGATGTTAATACTTCTTATGGCTTAGATCCCGTTAACGGGATCGATATGACAACAGCCAGTAAATGTGCAGGGCACCAAATTCAAAACAACACAAATCTCATAATTAAAATTCCTCAAACATAGAAGTATTTTACACCATTTTAAAGATAAACTTGTTGTTAATCCCACCACAGTGACCGATTTCAAAAAGGCTTTACAGCAAAAGCACACCAAACGATTATGTTAGGCCTGCACCTAGTCGCAGAAAAACACAGCAATTTTTCCAGCCAAAGAGAGAAGTCACGAAAAACAGAAATAGAGATGAATTAATCACTAAACTTTGATCTTCATCAGATGACAATCATGTTACACAATACATGTATGTTTTGTTCAATAAAGTGCATATTTGTATCCAAAAATCTCAGTTTACATTGGCGCGTTACATTCAGTAATGTTTAGCTTCCAAAACATCTGGTGATTTTGCAGAAAGCCACATCAATTTACAGAAATAGTAATCATAAACTTTAAGATAAGATACAAGTGTTATGCACAGAATTAGAGATATACTTCTCCTTAATGCAACCCCTGTGTCAGATTTTTTTTTTACTTTACGGAAAAAGCAAATCATGCAATAATCTGAGTACGGCGCTCAGACTATAAATTAAGCCATACAGATATCCGCCATGTTGGAGTCAACAGAAGTCAGAAATAGCTTTATAAATCTTCACTTACTTTTGATAATCTTCATCAGAATACACTCCCAGGGATCCCAGTTCCACAGTAAAATGTTTGATTTGTTCGATAAAGTCCATAATTTATGTCCAAATACCTCCTTTTGTTAGCACGTTCAGTTCACAAATCCAAACTCACGACGTGCGGGCAAGTCCAGGCGAAAGTTCAGAAGAAAAGTCATATTACAGTTCATAGAAACATGTCAAACGATGTATAGAATCAATCTTTAGGTTTAGTTTTTATCATAAATCCTCAATGTTCCAACCGGAGAATTCCTTTGTCTTCAGAAATGCAATGGAACGCAAACTAACTCTCACGTGAACACGCGTGACCAGCTCATGACACTCTGCCAGACCACTGACTCATTCAGCTCCCATTCCCCCCTCCTTCACAGTAGAAGCATTAAACAAGGTTCTAAAGACGGTTGACATCTAGTTGAAGCCTTAGGAAGTGCAATTTGACCCGATAGACACTGTATATTCAATAGCCAATGAGTTGAAAAACTACAAACCTCAGATTTCCCACTTCCTGGTTGGATTTTTTTCAAACAGTTTTAGAAACTTCAGTGTTTTCTATCCACATCTACTAATAATATGCATATATTAGCAACTGGGTCTGAGTAGCAGGCAGTTTACTCTGGGCACCTTATTCATCCAAGCTACTCAATACTGCCCCCACCCATAAGAAGTTTAACGTCCACAAACAGACAGGACCAAATCTGAACCTATCACAGACGTATGTTTCACAAGTTTGGATAGCACAGCACAGTAGAACACAGTATAGTACAGTACAATACAGTATAGTAAAGTACAGTGTAGTGTACAGTATATTGTACTGTACTGACCTATACTCTACTGTGATGTCCAAACTTGTGAAGCAGAATGACATTCATATCCATAATTATGCATTTCTGTGTAGTACAGATCAGGGAACCATGATCTCATCTAATCCATTTTGCTTACTTTAAATTCAATAACCAAAAGAGATATTTTCAAACTCAAGGTACCATGTCATACCCGACATCCCAGGTGGGAAACGTGGTAGCATAAATACCTGAGGAAGATCTTACCGTAAATCTGTTACCAAAGTTTGCATCAGCACAATTCTTCCACTAAATTCGTTATTGTACATTTTTCAGTAGAATTTGTTGAAAGTAGTCCTTGTGCATAGAGTTGTCTGTCTTGTTAAACTTTGAAATCAATGTTTTTAGTTTGGCATACATTTTAAAGTTAAATAAAAGTTTAACTCCATTACGGTGAAATTGCCACTGGATAATATCTGGTCTGCTCTCTCCGATGTTGTCATGATCAAACGGGGTATTTTTTCTTCCACAGTGACAAAAAGCTGTTTCCTCAAAAAGTAATGTCAAAGCTAATGAACATTAATGTAAGACCCTTGCTGGCTGCTTTGATGTAATGGCAATATGAAATTGAGCGCCATTAGATAGAAGAAGGCTCGGTGAGGCACGGGTGAGGAGGGACGACACTTTCTCCCCCTGCTCGTCTCTCCAACATTGCAATATGTGCTGACAAGTTTATAGCAGTATACTGTATAAAGACGTTACACATGTAACCATGTTTTGTCCTATTTGTATTTAATTTATTTTTAATCCCAGCCCCCATCCCCGCAGGAGATGTCTATACGTCTTTGCTAGCTAAAGCCCCACTTTATCTCAGCTCACTGGTCACCATATCAACACCCACCCATAGTTCGCGCTCCAGCAGGTATATTTCACTGGTCATCCCCAAAGCCAACACCTCTTTTGGCCGACCATCCTTCCAGTTTCCTGCTGCCAATGACTGGAACGAATTGGAAAAATAAAAATAAAAAATAAATAAAAAATAATCGCTGAAGCTGGAGACCTCGATCTCCCTCTCGAACTTTAAGCATCAGCTGTCAGAGCAGTTTACCGATCACTGTACCTGTACACAGCCAATCTGTAAATAGCCCACCCAACTACCTCATCCCCATACTGTTACTTAACTTCTTACTATTTTGCACCCCAGTATCTCTACTTGCACATCTATCACTCCAGTGCTAATGCTAAATTGTAATTATTTCACCTCTGTGGCCCATTTATTGCCTTACCTCCCTAATCTTATACATTTACACACACTGAACATAGATTATTCTATTGTGTTATTGACTGTATGTTTGTTTATGTGTAACTCTGTGTTGTTGTTTTTGTCACACTGCTTTGCTTTATCTTGGCCAGGTCACAGTTGTAAATGCTTGTTCTCAACTGGCCTACCTGGTTAAATAAAAAAACAGTGTCTTTCTGTAATTGAAGATGTAAACTACATCTGTAAAACTAGTAATTGGAGAGTATTACTCATCCTTACTTTGAGTCCATAGCATGAAAGAGGTTGAGTGTTCATATCCATTGGCCTGATAGTTGTGTACTCTTCCTCAATAATATAGCAACAAGTCATTATAATATTTTCTATCATGAAAGCCTCTAAATGACACTTGTTTTTGTCCTGGTACATAACATAGTAGGTATAGATAGAGAGAGAGATAAATAGTATTGATGGGCTCTCAGGCTTGCACCCTCCCTGCTTCTCAGTCACATGCAGGCGAAGGCTGTGCTCCCATAATTCAGTCTGATTGAAGGCTGTGATAGAGCGCTTATAGGGATAATAAGCAACATAATTTGCAGGAAGATGTGACCGGACTGGATAAATTAGGCAGTCGTTTTCTGCAGCACGCTTCTCTCCCTCTTTCTCGCTCGGTTTCTCCATCTTCCTCTAGTTGTGTCAATGTTTATCTCGCTGTGTCGTTCCCTCTCTTTCTCTTTAGAGGAGGAGGGTTTCGTTGTGACAGAGAGTAATCACATCTATAACCTGTGTACCATGTGTCTCCTTTCTTTCACATTTATCATGTTTATCCTTATCAAGCCCCGTGCTGTTTCTATCAGGAAGATAGAAGCAGCATCTGAAAATGCATCAACTGCATGCATCACTATCATCAGTCATACTGACTGATCAACAGGCTAAGACATGAGCTATGAAGTCAGCTAAAAGAACATGACTGAACAAGTCAGTGAGATCTTCTCATTTACCAACCATCTCAGAAATTCATGAAGGTTCAAGAATGAACAGAAATTCCGCTCCAAATGTCCTCCAATGGAGTGTTTCTCTCCAAGCCAACTAGGAGCAAAAACAACAGAAAGCAATATTTTGTCATTGAAATATTGATATTCTACATGTTGAATACCGTAAAAGTGCACCTCGCCTTGGCGCCTTCAAACAACCATAAGAGACTTGCAGCCAGGCCAATCATGTAATGAAGCAGCCTCTCTACAGCCTGGTCCAAGATCTGCTTGTACGTGTTTACCACTGCTGACCAAGACAGCACAAACAGATCAAACTGTTCTGGGACTGGGCCATCTCTCCTCTAGATCTACAGTGCAAAGCTGAATTGCTGGTCATAAGAGGCACAACAAAAGATGTCAACTCTTGATAAGTGTGGTGATGAATTCAAAACAGTTAACACTGATGCCCAGTATTGCAAACATTTACTTTTATAGTTCCTGTTGGATCAACCTACTCATGCATTGACAGTTATTTGTAAGACCCTCCTGACCAATAGTTAAATAGCAGTTAAAAAAACAAAACAAAAAACAGCATAACAGGATCAACAATGCTATGGGCTGCGGTCAAAAACAGTTCAATTTATAGGGAAATAGGGACGGAATCTTGGATGGAATCTTGTAAATCCAAAACATCGCACAGCCTCAAAGTAGAAACCCTCGTCAGTAATGTCTGCTTTTGTCCCCTTCAAAAATAAGGCCTACACTTGTAGAACAACATCACAACATGCAGCCTGTTGCATCAGAACAATTAGAGCTCACTCTGCACCATTCGACAGGCACACACACAAACACACTCTTTGACAAGCAGGCAGCCCCGCTCGGCGGTCCATAATGAGTGCTCTTAAACTCTACAGTTGCCAATTACAGGGCATCATTAGCATCAAAATGTATTTAAAATCAGGCTCTTTTTGTTAACTAAACCATGGTGGAGCTCCTTGGCGGTGCACGCGCTCCTCAGCGGTGCATGCACGCGCTCCTCAGCGGTGCATGCACGCGCTCCTCAGCGGTGCATGCACGCGCTCCTCAGCGGTGCATGCACACGCTCCTCAGCGGTGCACCCACACACACAGTGTGATCAAGTGCACTGAACCTCACAGCTTGTTCACATTAATTAAGGGGTTTTAAGAAAACATTCCATCTAAATTCACAGAATGTCTCAAATCTTTTGGGTTGGGGCTTGTTTGCACTTATGTACTCTCATGAGGACTATGTTACACAGCCACACAGAATGGGAAGATTCCACGGTTTCATCACCCCAGAGGTTGGTGCGTGTTGTGTATTCTTATGTTACACAGCCACCCAGAACGGGAAGATTCCACGGTTTCATCATCACAGAGGTTGTTGTGTGTTGTGCATTCTTATGAAAAACAGCCACCAAAAAGATCAGGGGAGGAAGAAACTGACTGTAAAGGAATGTGTGACTTTAGTAGGTCGGTTAGTAGGGGTTCAGCAGGAGCATTCCTAAAGAGTAGGTTTTGTTGTTCAAAATCATCTACAGATTGCGAAATATGCAGATGTTTTTTTTTATGGGGGCAGGGGGGTTAAGTAACTGTATATAATATGTACATTTGAAGTCGGAAGTTTACATACACTTAGGTTGGAGTCATTAACTCGTTTTTCAACCACTCCACAAATTTCTTGTTAACAAACTATAGTTTTGGCAAGTCGGTTAGGACATCTACTTTGTGCATGACACAAGTAATTTTTCCAACAATTGTTTACAGACAGATTATTTCACTTCATTCACTGTATCATAATTCCAGTGGGTCAGAAGTTTACATACACTAAGTTGACTGTGCATTTAAACAACTTGGAAAATGACAGAAAATTATGTCATGGCTTTAGAAGCTTCTGATAGGCTAATTGACAACATTTGAGTCAATTGGAGGTGTACCTGTGGATGTATTTCAAGTCCTACCTTAACACTCAGTGCCTCTTTGCTTGATATCATGGGAAAATCTAAATAAATCAGCCAAGACCTCAGAAAATAAATTGTAGACCTCCACAATACTGGTTCATCCTTGGGAGCAATTTCCAAACGCCTGAAGGTACCACGTTCATCTGTACAAACAATAGTACGCAAGTATAAACACCATGGGACCACGCAGCCATCATACAGCTCAGGAAGGAGACGCGTTCTGTCTGCTAGAGATGAACATACTTTGGTGCGAAAAGTGCAAATCAATCCCAGAACAACAGCAAAGGACCTTGTGAAGATGCTGGAGGAACCAGGTACAAAAGTATCTATATCCACAGTAAAACGAGTTCTATATCGACATAACCTGAAAGGATGCGCAGAAGAAGCCACTGCTCCAAAACCACCATAAAAAAAGACAGACTACGGTTTGCAACTGCACATGGGGACAAATATCGTACTTTTGGAGAAATGTCCTCTGGTCTGATGAAACAAAAATATAACTGTTTGGCCATAATGACCATTGTTATGTTTGGAGGAAAAATGGGGAGCCTTGCAAGCCGAAGAACACCATCCCAAATGTAAAGCACGGGGGTGGCGCAGCATCATGTTGTGGGGTTGCTTTGCTGCAAGAGGGACTGGTGCACTTCACAAAATAGATGGCATCATGAGGTGGGAAAATTAGGTGGATATATGGAAGCAACATCTCAAGACATCGCAAATGGGTCTTCCAAATGGACAATGACCCCAAGAATACTTCTAAAGTTGTGGCAAAATTGCTTTTTTTATTTTTTATTTCACCTTTATTTAACCAGGTAGGCAAGTTGAGAACAAGTTCTCATTTACAATTGCGACCTGGCAAAGTAGTTTGACACATACAACAACACAGAGTTACACATGGAGTAAAACAAACATACAGTCAATAATACAGTAGAAAAATAAGTCTATATACAATGTGAGCAAGTGAGGTGAGATAAGGGAGGTAAAGGCAAAAAAGGCCATGGTGCGAAGTAAATACAATATAGCAAGTAAAACACTGGAATGGTTGATTTGCAGTGGAAGAATGTGCAAAGTAGAGAGAGAAATAATGGGGTGCATAGGAGCAAAATAAATAAATACAGTAGGGAAAGAGGTAGTAGTTTGGGCTAAATTATAGATGGGCAATGTACAGGTTCAGTAATCTGTGAGCTGCTCTGCAGCTGATGCTTAAAGCTAGTGAGGGAGATAAGTGTTTCCAGTTTCAGAGATTTTTGTAGTTCGTTCCAGTCATTGGCAGCAGAGAACTGGAAGGAGAGGCGGCCAAAGTAGGAATTGGTTTTGGGGGTGACCATACCTGCTGGAGCGCATGCTACAGGTGGGTGCTGCTATGATGACCAGCGAGCTGAGATAAGGGGGGGCTTTACCTAGCAGGATCTTGTAGATGACCTGGAGCCAGTGGGTTTGGCGACAAGTATGAAGCGAGGGCCGGCCAACGAGAGCGTACAGGTCGCAGTCGTGGGTAGTATATATATTTTTTTTTTTTATTTCACTTTTATTTATTTTCTTATTTCACCTTTATTTAACCAGGTAGGGTAGTTGAGAACAAGTTCTCATTTACAACTGCGACCTGGCCAAGATAAAGCATAGCAGTGTGAACAGACAACAACACAGAGATACACATGGAGTAAACAATAAACAAGTCAATAACACAGTAGAAAGAAAAAAATAGTCTATATACATTGTGTGCAAAAGGCATGAGGAGGTAGGCGGATAATTCCAATTTTGCAGATTAACACTGGAGTGATAAATGATCAGATGGTCATGTGCATACTTGAGTGCAAAAGAGCAGAAAAGTAAATAAATATAAACAGTATGGGGATGAGGTAGGTAAATTGGGTGGGCTATTTACCGATGGACTATGTACAGCTGCAGCGATCGGTTAGCTGCTCAGATAGCAGATGTTTGAAGTTGGTGAGGGAGATAAGTCTCCAACGATTTTTGCAATTCGTTCCAGTCACAGGCAGCAGAGAACTGGAAGGAAAGGTGGCCAAATGAGGTGTTGGCTTTAGGGATGATCAGTGAGATACACCTGCTGGAGCGCGTGCTACGGGTGGGTGTTGCCATCGTGACCAGTGAACTGAGATAAGGCGGAGCTTTACCTAGCATGGACTTGTAGATGACTTGTAGATACAGTGCCTTGCGAAAGTATTCGGCCCCCTTGAACTTTGCGACCTTTTGCCACATTTCAGGCTTCAAACATAAAGATTGTATTTATCATCATTAGTCATTTAGGTCAACATTGGATCATTCAGAGATCCTCACTGAACTTCTGGAGAGAGTTTGCTGCACTGAAAGTAAAGGGGCTGAATAATTTTGCACGCCCAATTTTTCAGTTTTTGATTTGTTAATAAAGTTTGAAATATCCAATAAATGTCGTTCCACTTCATGATTGTGTCCCACTTGTTGTTGATTCTTCACAAAAAATACAGTTTTATATCTTTATGTTTGAAGCCTGAAATGTGGCAAAAGGTCGCAAAGTTCAAGGGGGTCGAATACTTTCGCAAGGCACTGTATATGGAGCTTTGACAAAACATATGGCACTGTGATAGACTGCATCCAATTTATTGAGTAGGGTATTGGATGCTATTTTGTAAATGACATCGCCGAAGTCGAGGATTGGAAGGATGGTCAGTTTTACAAGGGTATGTTTGGCAGCATGGGTGAAGGATGCTTTGTTGCGAAATAGGAAGCCAATTCTAGATTTAACTTTGGATGTTTGTGAGTCTGGAAGGAGAGTTTACAGTCTAACCAGACACCTAGGTATTTGTAATTGTCCACATATTCTAAGTCAGAGCCGTCCAGAGTAGTGATGTTGGACAGGCAGGCAGGTGCAGGCAGCGATCGGTTGAAGAGCATGCATTTAGTTTTACTTGCATTTAGTTTTACTAGTTTTACTTGTATTTAAGAGCCACAGACGGAGTGTTGTATGGCATTGAAGCTCGTCTGGAGTTTTGTTAACACAGTGTCCAAAGAAGGGCCAGAAGTATACAGAATGGTGTCGTCTGCGTAGAGGTGGATCAGAGACTCACCAGCAGCAAGAGCGACATCATTAATGTATACAGAGAAGAGAGCCGGTCCAAGAATTGAACCCTGTGGCACCCCCATAGAGACTGCCAGAGGCCCGGACAACAGACCCTCCGATTTGACACACTGAACTCTTATCAGAGAAGTAGTTGGTGAACCAGGCGAGGCAATCATTTGAGAAACCAAGGCTGTCGCGTCTACCGATGAGGATGTGGTGATTGACAGTCGAAAGCCTTGGCCAGGTCAATGATTACGGCTGCACAGTATTGTTTCTTATCGATGGCGGTTACGATATCGTTTAGGACCTTGAGCGTGGCTGAGGTGCACACATGACCAGCTCTGAAACCAGATTGCATAGTGGAGAAGGTATGGTGGGATTCGAAATGGTCGGTAATCTGTTTGTTGACTTGGCTTTCGAAGACCTTAGAATGGCAGGGTAGAATAGATATAGGTCTGTAGCAGTTTGGGTCAAGAGTGTCCCCCCTTTTGAAGAGGGAGATGACCGCAGCTGCTTTCCAATCTTTGGGAATCTCAGACAACACGAAAGAGATTTGAACAGGCTATTAATAGGGGTGGCAACAATTTCGGCAGATAATTTTAGAAAGAAAGGGTCCAGATTGTCTAGCCCGGCTGATTTGTAGGTGTCCAGATTTTGCAGCTCTTTCAGAACATCAGCTGACTGGATTTGGGAGAAGGAGAAATGGGGAAGGCTTGGGCGAGTTACTGTGGGGGGTGCAGTGCTGTTGACCGGGGTAGGGGTAGCCAGGTGGAAAGCATGGCCAGCCGTAGAAAAATGCTTATTGAAATTCTCAAATATAGTGGATTTATCGTGGTGACAGTGTTTCCTATCTTCAGTGCAGTGGGCAGCTGGGAGGAGGTGTTCTTATTCTCCATGGACTTTACAGTGTCCCAGAACTTTTTGAGTTTGTGTTGCAGGAAGCAAATTTATGCTTGAAAAAGCTAGCCTTGGCTTTTCTAACTGCCTGTGTATATTGGTTTCTAGCTTCCCTGAAAAGTTGCATATCAAAGGGGCTGTTCGGTGCTAATGCAGAACGCCATAGGATGTTTTTGTGTTGGTTAAGGGCAGTCAGGTCTGGAGAGAAACAAGGGCTATATCTGTTCCTGTTTCCAAATTGCTTGAATGGGGCATGCTTATTTAAGATGGTGAGGAAGGCATTTAAAAAAAACAGACATCATCTACTGACGGGATGAGATCAATATCCTTCCAGGATACCCCGGCCAGATCGATTAGAAAGGCCTGCTCGCTGAAGTGTTTCAGGGAGCGTTTGACAGTGATGAGTGGAGGTTGTTTGACCGCGGACCCATTATGGATGCAAGCAATGATCGCTGAGATCTTGGTTGAAAACAGCAGAGGTGTATTTTAGAGGGCAAGTTGGTTAGGATGATATCTATGAGGGTGCCCGTGTTTACAGCTTTGGGGTGGTACCTGGTAGGTTCATTGATCATTTCTGTGAGATTGAGGGTGTCAAGCTTAGATTGTAGGATGGCTGGGGTGTTAAGCATGTTCCAGTTTAGGTCGCCCAGCAGCACGAGCTCTGAAGATAGATGGGGGGCAATCAGTTCACATATGGTGTCCAGAGCACAGCTGGGGGCAGAGGGTGGTCTATAGCAGGCAGCAACGGTGAGAGACTTGTTTTTAGAGGTGGATTGTTAAAAGTAGAAGTTCAAACTGTTTGGGTACAGACCTGGATAGTAAGGACAAAACTCTGCAGGCTGTCTTTGCAGTAGATTGCAACACCGACCCTTTGGCCATTCTATCTTGTCTGAAAATGTTGTAGTTCGGGATGAAAATGTCAGAATTTTTGGTGGTCTTCCTAAGCCAGGATTCAGACATGGCTAAAACATCCGGGTTGGCAGAGTGTGCTAAAGCAGTGAATAAAACAAACTTAGGGAGGAGGCTTCTAATGTTAACATGCATGAAACCAAGGCTATTACGGTTACAGAAGTCATCAAAAAGAGAGCACCTGGGGAATAGGAGTGGAGCTAGGCACTGCAGGGCCTGGATTCACCTCTACATCACCAGAGGAACAGAGGAGGAGTAGGATAAGGGTACGGCTAAAAGCTATGAGAATTGATCGTCTAGAATGTCTGAAATAGAGCGTAAAAGGAGGTTTCTGGGGGCGATAAAATAGCTTCAAGGTAAAATGTACAGACAAAGGTATGGTAGGATGTGAATACAGTGGAGGTAAACCTAGTTATTGAGTGATAATGAGAGAGAGATTGTCTCTAGAAACATCATTGAAACCAGGTGATGTCATCGCATGTGTGGGTGGTGGAACTGAAAGGTTGGATAAGGTACAGTGAAATAAGCCAATAAACACTAACCAGAACAGCAATGGACAAGGCATATTGACATATTGACAGTTTACTGGCTAACGTTAGTATTCAGCTAACCACGATTTGTGGTCATCAGCTATCCTTTAGCTCGAAAATCTATCGCCAGTTTTGTACAACGCGATTCAGACGAGAACATATCGGACCTATTTTTCTCTCCATATCCCCGGATTTCAACAGCAAGCTCTGGACATTTACACCTGGATCTCGCAGCTAGCTAGCTGATATCCGTGTGACTATTGGCTTACGTCGATCCCGGAGCAAACATCAATTATTCCCGAGCTAGCCAGCTGAAGAGTTCTATCAGCCACTCCTGGGCTACAATCACCTTTCCGGACCCGTTTTACTGCCATTGCGGAGCCCCACTGGGCCTTCACGACTGGACTACCGACGTTATCTGCCCGAGGCAGTTGTCCAACTGGCCCCTCCGTCGCGACATTACCTGAACGCCCATCTGCGGCACGCTAATTGTTAGCTGTCTAACGGCTGCTTATATACATGCACACACACACACACACACACACACATACATATATACATACATGCATACATACATACGAGACAAGACGAGGACAAAGGACGTCTGACTGCTATACCATCTTGGGAGTCAGAAAGACTTATGGCTTAAGGACAACAAAGTCATGGTATTGGAGTGGCCATCACAAAGCCCTGACCTCAATCGTATAGAAAATGTGTGGGCAGAACTGAAAAAGCGTGTGCGAGCAAGGAGGCTCTGTCAGTAGGAATGGGCCAAAATTCACCCAACTTATTGGGGGAAGCTTGTGGAAGGCTACCCGAAACGTTTGAACCAAGTTAAACAATTTGAAGGCAATGCTACCAAATACTAATTGAGTGTATGTAAACTTCTGACCCACTGGGAATGTGATGAAAGAAATAAAAGCTGAAATGAATCACTCTCTACTATTATTCTGACAGTTCACATTATTAAAATAAAGTGGGGATCCTAACTGACCTTAAACAGGGACTTTTCACTAGGACTAAATGTCAGGAATTGTGAAAAACTGAGTTTAAATGTATTTGGCTAAGGCGTATGTAAACTTCCGACTTCAACTGTAAATAATATGTCTGTGGTTAAGCAAGCATGAAGACTTACACCAGACAGACACACACCATTCAGGATCAGGGAATTCATCTTCCTATTCAAGTGCCATCACTCATTCACCAATTAGGCAAGGAGAGAATATAAAGCATCATAAATCGACAGTCTTACAGCAGTACTCCTGTATACCAGGACACTGTGAATGTGTCGGTGGTGAGCTAACCAACACTGGCGCTGAGGGCTCACTGTGCTATAAGCCATGTGGGCGTCACGCTAGGCTGGCCACACAAAGCCACTGTGTGAACAAGTGTTTGGTGTTCAGAATCCTTGGGTCGCCTCCATGGGGAACCCTACCCCCCGCTTGGGCCTTGTCTTTCATAAGGGCTGGAGCAAGTGAGGGAGGAGGAGGAGTACTGTGTGTTTCGAATTTCAAAACTCATCTACTGAAGGAAGATGACAAGCAGAGACATTAATAAAGCCAAGATGCTTTCAGAAGTCATTCAACCGCTGCTGAGTATGACTACACTGCATTCTACAGATATCCTGTTTTGTTGTTTTCTTTCAGAAAATCAAAAAAAAGGACCCAAAAACAAGACGACTATCTGTTATCATGGAGCCAGCTCGCTCCTGAGATGTGTGTGTGTGTGTTTTTTCTCTGAATATGTTGTCTGTGTTGTCTCCTCAGTTCCCGGCACAGCAGCAGTGTGAGCATGTGTGTCTGCCTCTCGAGTGTGGAGCAGATATCCCCGCAAACGCCCTGGGCCGGGGACTTCTGAGTGAGGCTTAAGAGTGTGTGTGCATACGTATTGAGATTTCATGTGCTTGATCCCCTCCGAGATGAGGGTACATCGACAGCGTACGTAAGATGGTGGGTCGGGACACCTCGCCACCCTCCCCTCACCCTTCCTGCTCCTGACAGGAATGTACACGCCGAAATCACACGGTCGCGCCAATGACAGGAGCCAATTTCAATGTGATCTGAGCAGGAGACACATTTAAAGAATGTTGGGTTGGGAGAGAGAAAAGAGGAGGAAAAGACATCCTCCAACCAGTCTTGCACATTCCAGAAGGTTCTGCCATATGCTTGTTGTTGAGGACACAGACACAGCTGCCCCCGAGACTGATTTTTGCTGGGTTTTCGTGGTCCTGTCTTTAGGCACCAGTGTGGTTCTGGGTGCTAATTACAATTCCAGACCAAAAAGGAAAGGGAAAAATGAAAAGAGGGAGATGGAGAGAGAAAGACAGAGAGGAGGGGATCTTAGCTAAACAAAGGCTTCTGTGTAAGTGAGGATTGGGCCAAGATGGGGAGTTAGTTATCAGAGGGGAGATAGAGGCTGATTAAAACTATACTCTGTGGGGAAACCATTGTTTGGAGACATGGAGAGAAACTGACCGGACTGGGATAGCATCGCTTTTGTCCACTACGTCAGACATCGATTTTCACAAAAAAATAAAAAAAATAAAATAGAAACTCCCTATTGATATTCTACTGGTCAAACCTGAGCAACAAAGAAAAAAAAGCATCAAAAGATTGTGATGCAGAAGGGATTCCTCCAATCATTCACTAATCTGACTATAGGCCTACTGTACCAGTCAAAGGTTTGGACACACCTACTCATTCAAGGGTTTTTCTTCATTTGTATTATTTTCTACATTGTAGAATAATAGTGAAAACATCAAAACTATGAAATAACGCTTATGGAATCATGTAGTAACCAAAAAAGTGTGAAACAAATCAAAATATATTTTAGATTCTTCAAAGTAGCCTATTTTTGCCTTGATGACAGAGTTGCACACTCATGGCATTCTCACAACCAGCTTCACCTGGAATGCTTTTCAACAGTCTTGAAGGAGTTCCCACATATGCTGAGCACTTGTCGGCTGCTTTTCCTTCACTCTGCGGTCCAACTCATCCCAAACCATCTCAATTGGGTTGAGGTCAGGTGATTGTGGAGGCCAGGTCATCTGATGCAGCACTCACTCTCCTTCTTGGTCAAATAGCCCTTACACAGCCTGGAGGTGTTGGGTCATTGTCCTGTTGAAAAACAAATGATAGTCCCACTAAGCCCAAACCAGATGTGATGGCGTATCGCTGCAGAATGCTGTGGTAGCCATGCTGATTAAGTGTGCCTTGAATTCTAAATAAATCACAGACAGTGTCACCAGCAAAGCACCAGCACACCTCCTCCTCCATGCTTCATGGTGGGAACCACACATTCAGAGATAATCCGTTCACCTACTCTGCATCTCACAAAGACATGACGGTTGGAACCAAACATCTCAAATTTAGACTCATCAGTCTAAAGGACATGTTGAGATGCGTTGGTTACTTGAACTCTGAAGCATTTATCTGGGCTGCAATTTCTGAGGCTGGTAACTCTAATGAACTTATCCTCTGCAGCAGAGGTAACTCTGGGTCATCCTTTCCTGTGGCGGTCCTCATGAGAGTCAGTTTCATCATAGCGCTTAATGGGTTTTGCAACCGCACTTGAAGAAACGTTCAAAGTTTCCTGACATTTTCCAGATTGACTGACCTTTATGATGATGGACTGTCATTTCTTTTTGCTCATTTGAGCTGTTCTTGCCATAATATGGACTTGGTATTTTACCAAATAGGGCAAATCTTCTGTATACCCCCCTACCTTATCACAACACAACTGATTGGCTCAAAGGCATTAAGAAAGAAATTCCACAAATTAACTTTAAACAAGGCACACCTGTTAATTGAAATGCATTCCAGGTGAGTACTTCATTAAGATGGCTGAGATAATGGCAAGAGTGTGCAAAGAGGTCATCAAGGCAACTTTGAAGAAACTCAAAATATAAAATATATTTGGATTTGTTTAACACTTTTTTGGTTACTACATGATTCCACATGTGTTATTTAAAGGGGCAATCAGCAGTTGCTCCCTACATTTTTCAATTTATAAATTAATGATATGTACCCATTGATTCTTGAAGAATAGAACTTATAAATGCTTCAAGAGCTTAGTTTAACTGTCGTACCCCATCAGTACCCAACATATAAGCTTGTTTTAATCCCATGTTTGTAAACAAAGTACATTTAAACAAACACAGCCTCAAAACATGCTTAGAATGATCATTTTGAAATAATGGATGGTCAGTCTTTGCATCCATAACTCTATGCATTTGAAAGTGGTTACATTTCTCCAGCCCCATGCCTCAGCTCTTACCGAAACAGGGACAACACTTTGTTATTGTTTCTACTGCTGAGGCTAGACTAAAGTCAAGGGCACACACTCAAACCAGAGCCCAGGGAGCCTGACAGAGTCCAATAACCCAGGAGAATAGTTATAGTTATGATGCCAGCCGAGTATCTCTCAATAGTGCCACTCACAGACTTTATCTCCTCTTTCCCATTAGTTTCAGTGAGCAAAGGCAACTGTTTGGAAAACATAAGGCCAGGCAAGGCTGCTAAACAAACACACACACCAAGAATCCAATCTATGAGAATGATTGGCCGTGGGGTTAGAATGCAATTCACCACTTCAGAAAACAACACTGTAAATAAAGAGGCCAAACTCCTCAAATCACCTCCACACAGGATTGGAGAGTAACTGGTTACATGTAATCAGTTACATTACCAGCAAAAAATTTTGTAATCAGATTGCAGATACTTTTGAAAAACTAGATTAGTGTTTCCCAAACAGTGAGTACCCTGAACAGTACACATTTTTACTGTAATCCTGGACAAGCACACCTGATTAAACTTGTCAACTAATCATCAAGCCCTCAATGAGTTAAATGAGGTGTGTTTGTCAAGGGCTACAACCTGTGTACTGTTGGGGGTACTCGTGGACCGGGGTTGGGAAACATTGAACTATACTGAACAAAAATATAAACGCAATAATCTCAAAGGTTTTGCTGAGCTCCAGTTCATATAAGGAAATCAGTCAATATAAATGAATTCATTAGGCCCTAACCAGGGGTGGGCAACTCCAGTCCTTGAGGGCCTGATTAGTGTCACTTTTTCTCCATCCCTAGCAAACACAACTGATAAATCAAACTGCATTCTAAACTGAAGATCATGATTAGTTGATTATTGGAGTCAGGTGTGTTAGCTGGGGCAAAACTGTGACACCATCAGGCCCTCGAGGACTGGAGTTGTACGGAGGAGACCAAGGCGCATGATATGAATACATGATTTTAATGAAGACGAAGAACACTTAAACTATACAAAAACAACAAACCGAACGTGAAGCTATATAATACTAGTGCAGACAGGCAACTAGACATAGAAAATAACCCACGAAATACCCAAAGAAGATGGCTGCCTAAATATGTTTCGATAAACGATAAACAGCTGCCTCTAATTGAGATCCAATCTAGGCAACCATAAACAGACATAAAACACCTAGATGGTAAACAACCCCATAAACATACAAAACCCCTAGACAGTACAAAAACACATACATCACCCATGTCACACCCTGACCTAACCAAAATAATAAAGAAAACAAAGAATACTAAGGTCAGGGCGTGACATCTCCTAAGAGAAATAATCTTTTTGGCATATGGAAAATTTCTGGGATCTTTTATTTCAGCTCATGAAACATGGGACCAGCACTTTACATGTTGCGTTTATATTTTTGTAGATGATTACTTCTTGGATGACACCTGCTCCTTATGACACCTTTCTGTTTTCTCAAGGACATTCAATTAAGGACTGAAAAAGGAAGAAAGTTTAATTTTGTTCCACCTGAGCAAGTCTAACCATAAGTCAGAGGCCACTATGACACACCAAATGCGTTTGATGGATCCTTTTAGTCTTCTTATAATGCAGTGGTAAGGCAACCCTGGTTCCGCAGCACTTCATGTTTTTGATTTAACCGACCTGGAAGACCAGGTGTGTTGAATTTATGCAATCACTGAACTGATCAATTAGCTCAGTTGGTCAGGTGTGCTGCCTAGTTGAAATCCTGCAGCATTCCAGGAACAAGGTTTCCTACCCCTGTTCTAATGCCTCTTAAGGGTAAAGTAATCCAAAAGTAACAAAGTAATCAGATTGTTACTGAGTTTAAGTAATCCAAAAGGCAATTCCACACACTAATGTTACGATCTTCTTAAAGAAGACTTACAGTTGAAGTCGAAAGTTTACATACACTTAGGTTGGAGTCATTAAAACTCGTTTTTCAACCACTCCACAAATGTCTTGTTAACAAACTATAGTTTTGGCAAGTCGGTTAGGACATCAACTTTGTGCATGACAAGTGATTTTTCCAACAATTGTTTACAGACAGATTATTTCACTTCATTCACTGTATCACAATTCCAGTGGGTCAGAAGTTTACATACACTAAGTTGACTGAGCATTTAAACAACTTGGAAAATGACAGAAAATTATGTCATGGCTTTAGAAGCTTCTGATTGACTCAAATGTTGTCAATTAGCCTATTGGAGGTGTACCTGTGGATGTATTTCAAGTCCTACCTTCACACTCAGTGCCTCTTTGCTTGATATCATGGGTAAATCAAAAGAAATCAGCCAAGATCTCAGAAAAGAAATTGTAGACCTTCACAAGTCTGGTTCATCCTTGGAAGCAACACCTGAAGGCACCATCAGTCAGGAAGTTAAAGCTTGGTCACAAATGGGTCATTCAAATGGACAATGACCCCAAGAATACTTCCAAAGTTGTGGCAAAAGGGCTTAAGGACAATAAAGTCAAAGTATTAGAGTGGCCATCACAAAGCCCTGACCTCAATCCTATAAAAAATTTGTGAGCAGAACTGAAAAAGTGTGTGCGAGCAAGGAGGCCTACAAACCTGACTCCGATACACCAGCTCTGTCAGGAGGAATGGGCCAAAGTTCACCCAACTTATTGAGGGAAGCTTGTGGAAGGCTAACCAAAACGTTTGACCCAGGTTAAACAATTTAAAGGCAATGCTACCAAACAGTAATTGAGTGTATGTAAACTTCTGACCCACTGAGAATGTGCTGAAAGAAATAAAAGCTGAAATGAATCCTTCTCTCTACTATTATTCTGACATGTCACATTCTTAAAATAAAGTGGTGATCTTAACTGACCTAAAACAGGGATTTTTTAACTAGGATTATTCACCTTTATTTAACCAGGTAGGCAAATTGAGAACAAGTTCTCATTTACAATTGCGACCTGGCCAAGATAAAGCAAAGCAGTTCGACACATACAACGACACGGGAGTTACACATGGAGTAAAACAAACATACAGTCAATAATACAGTATAAACAAGTCTATATACGATGTGAGCAAATGAGGTGAGATAAGGGAGGTAAAGGCAAAAAAAAGGCCATGGTGGCAAAGTAAATACAATATAGCAAGTAAAACACTGGAATGGTAGATTTGCAATGGAAGAATGTGCAAAGTAGAAATAAAAATAATGGGGTGCAAAGGAGCAAAATAAATAAATAAATAAATAAAATACAGTAGGGAAAGAGGTAGTTGTTTGGGCTAAATTATAGGTGGCCTATGTACAGGTGCAGTAATCTGTGAGCTGCTCTGACAGTTGGTGCTTAAAGCTAGTGAGGGAGATAAGTGTTTCCAGTTTCAGAGATTTTTGTAGTTCGTTCCAGTCATTGGGAGCAGAGAACTGGAAGGAGAGGCGGCCAAAGAAAGAATTGGTTTTGGGGGTGACTAGAGAGATATACCTGCTGGAGCGTGTGCTACAGGTGGGAGATGCTATGGTGACCAGCGAGCTGAGATAAGGGGGGACTTTACCTAGCAGGGTCTTGTAGATGACATGGAGCCAGTGGGTTTGGCGACGAGTATGAAGCGAGGGCCAGCCAACGAGAGCGTACAGGTCGCAATGGTGGGTAGTATATGGGGCTTTGGTGACAAAACGGATTGCACTGTGATAGACTGCATCCAATTTGTTGAGTAGGGTATTGGAGGCTATTTTGTAAATGACATCGCCAAAGTCGAGGATTGGTAGGATGGTCAGTTTTACAAGGGTATGTTTGGCAGCATGAGTGAAGGATGCTTTGTTGCAAAATAGGAAGCCAATTCTAGATTTAACTTTGGATTGGAGATGTTTGATATGGGTCTGGAAGGAGAGTTTACAGTCTAACCAGACACCTAAGTATTTGTAGTTGTCCACGTATTCTAAGTCAGAGCCGTCCAGAGTAGTGATGTTGGACAGGCGGGTAGGTGCAGGTAGCGATCGGTTGAAGAGCATGCATTTAGTTTTACTTGTATTTAAGAGCAATTGGAGGCCACGGAAGGAGAGTTGTATGGCATTGAAGCTTGTCTGGAGGGTTGTTAACACAGTGTCCAAAGAAGGGCGAGAAGTATACAGAATGGTGTCGTCTGCGTAGAGGTGGATCAGAGACTCACCAGCAGCAAGAGCGACCTCATTGATGTATACAGAGAAGAGAGTTGGTCCAAGAATTGAACCCTGAATTGATTAAATTAATTGATTAAATTTTAGGAATTGTGAAAAACTGAGTTTAAATGTATTTGGCTAAGGTGTATGTAAACTTCCGACTTCAACTGTAACTCTCACTTATATCTTAGCACACACAAACCAGAGGTGGATGGGAGGGAGGAGATATAGTATGACAGGCTCATTGTAATGGCTGGAATAGTATAAATGAAACGGTATCCAACATATGGAAACCACATGTTGACTCCATTCCATTGCAGCCATTACAATAGCCCGTTCTCCTATAGTTCCTCCCACCAGCCTCCACTGGCACACACACATTAAACAGGCCTCTACAGTAGAACCTTACAAAACTCATCTCACTCAGTTTCTGAAAATAAATCTGAGAGACACTTTTCCAGTCAAACTACACATGTCCTTTCAAACTATGAAACTAGCTAGGTTAGATCATATTAAAATAGACTCCTACTATAGCTAGGTTATTAAATACACTCCTACTATAGCTAGGTTGTTAAATACACTCCTACTATAGCTAGGTTATTAAATACACTCCTACTATAGCTAGGTTATTAATTACACTCCTACTATAGCTAGGTTATTAATTACACTCCTACTATAGCTAGGTTATTAAATACACTCCTATTTGGGGCAGCAGGGTAGCCTAGTGGTTAGAGCGTTGGACTAGTAACCAAAAGGTTGCAAGTTCAAACCCCTGAGCTGACAAGGTACAAATCTGTTGTTCTGCCCCTGAACAGGCAGTTAATCCACTCTTCCTAGGCCGTCATTGAAAATAAGAATTTGTTGTTAACTGACTTGCCTAGTTAAATAAAGGTAAAATAAAAATATATTTTAAATACACTCCTACTATAGCTAGGTTGTTAAATATACCCCTACTATAGCTATGTTATTAAATATACCCCTACTATCACTAGGTTATTAAATACACCCCTACTATAGCTAGGTTAGATCATATTAAATACACTCCTACTATAGCTAGGTTATATCATATTAAATACACTCCTACTATAGCTAGGTTATTAAATACACTCCTACTATAGCTAGGTTATTAAATATACCCCTACTATAGCTAGGTTAGATCATATTAAATACACTCCTACTATAGCTCTGTTATTAAATACACTCCTACTATAGCTATGTTATTAAATACACTCCTACTATCGCTAGGCTATTAAATACACCCCTACTATAGCTAGGTTAAATCATATTAAATACACCCCTACTATAGCTAGGTTAGATCATATTAAATACACTCCTACTATCGCTAGGTTATTAAATACACCCCTACTATAGCTAGGTTAGATCATATTAAATACACCCCTACTATAGCTAGGTTAGATCATATTAAATACACTCCTACTATAGCTAGGTTATTAAATACACTCCTACTATAGCTAGGTTATTAAATATACCCCTACTATAGCTAAGTTATTAAATACACCCCTACTATAGCTAGGTTAGATCATATTAAATACACTCCTACTATCGCTAGGTTATTAAATACACCCCTACTATAGCTAGGTTAGATCATATTAAATACACTCCTAGTATAGCTATGTTATTAAATACACTCCTACTATAGCTAGGTTATTAAATATACCCCTACTATAGCTAAGTTATTAAATACACCCCTACTATAGCTAGGTTAGATCATATTAAATACACTCCTAGTATAGCTATGTTATTAAATACACCCCTACTATAGCTAGGTTAGATCATATTAAATACACTCCTAGTATAGCTAGTGTCACGACTTCCACCGAATTCGGTTCCTCTCCTTGTTCGGGCGGCGTTCGGTGTCACCAGTTGTCACGTTCACTGGAATAATTATCGGACCAAGCTGCAGCGCGATATGGTTTCCACATATTATTTATTAGAAACGCACAAAACAACAAAAAAAGAACGAAACAAACAACGAACTGTAACTAAGCGGTGTAACATACACTAACTCAAAACAATATCCCATAAAACACAGGTGGGAAAAAAAATCTACTTAAATATGATCCCCAATTAGAGACAACGATAGCTAGCTGCCTCCAATTGGGAATCATACCAAACACCAACATAGAAAAACTCAACTAGAACCCCACATAGAAAAGAATAACTAGAAAACCCCCCAGTCACGCCCTGACCTACTCTACCATAGAAAGTAAGGGCTCTCTATGATCAGGACGTGACACCGGTCTTCTAGCCATCATCAATCCACTTTTCATTTTACAGTTGTTTAGTCTCGTTTTCCTACACACCTGGTTTTCATTTTTCATGTTGTGTATTTAACCCTCTGTTCCCCACATGTCTTTCGGTGGAATTGTTTGTTGTAAGTGCTTGTGCACATGTTTACACTCATTCTATAGCTAGATTAGATAGATTAGATCATATTAAATACACCCCTACTATAACTAGGTTAGATCATATTAAATACACTCCTAGTATAGCTAGGTTATTAAATACACCCCTACTATAGGTAGGTTATTAAATACACCCCTACTATAGGTAGGTTAGATCATATTAAATACACTCCTAGTATAGCTAGGTTATTAAATACACCCCTACTATAGGTAGGTTAGATCATATGAAATACACTCCTACTATAGCTAGGTTATTAAATACACTCCTAGTATAGCTAGGTTATTAAATACACCCCTACTATAGGTAGGTTAGATCATATTAAATACACTCCTAGTATAGCTAGGTTATTAAATACACCCCTACTATAGGTAGGTTAGATCATATGAAATACACTCCTACTATAGCTAGGTTATTAAATACACTCCTACTATAGCTAGGTTAGATCATATTAAATACACTCCTATCGCTAGGTTATTAAATACACTCATACTATCGCTAAGTTAGATCATATTATAAACTGGGTGGTTGGAGCCCTGAATGCTGATTGGCTGATAGCTGTGGTATATCAGATTGTATACCACTGGTATGACAAAACACTTATTTTTACTGCTCTAATTCCATTGGTAAATAGTTTCTAATATCAATAAGGCATCGCGGGGGCTTATTGAAAATCTGTTTGCGATTTTTGAATTGCGGCTAAGGGCTGTGTCCAGGCACTCCGCATTGTGTCATGCGTAAGAACAGCCCTTAGCAGTGGTATATTGGCCATATACCACACTGCTCGGGCCTTATTGCTTAATTATATCATAGCTCGGTTTCCATTCATTTGGCAACAGATGTTCAAGTAAATGTTCAAAAATCGCATTAAGAAAATGCGCAGATATTCCCCACCAGTGGAGTTTTTCCACCAAACGGACCTCTTGCAGATAACAATTTGTATGTGAGGATGTAGTTCACACAACATTTACTTTTTTTATTGAAGTTTTCATGTACCAAATAAAAATCAAAAGTTTAATGTGTTTCCATCCCATTTTCAACTCTACGGATAGTTGTCACAAAAACATGCGTTAACTAGCAAATGTGCCTACTCTTGTCTTGGCATGTGCCCTCTAGCCAACAGCTCACAGATAAAGTGTGGGTAGGCCAGTCTACATAATGAGATTATTATGGATAAGAGCGAAAATATTTGTATTTGTCAAATGGCAGTGAAGCATCGATCATCGTGGTACCAGTATCATACCCTTGATATTTATTGAAAAGTAGCATCAAGATCACCGTGCATTTTCACCACTGTGAAGTTATTTAAATCTGTAGCCTAATACACTGCATGGTTTCCCAAGTCATAGTGGGAGGACCACACACCATATCATCGCCTGACTCCCAAGTTTACTCCGATATGTTGTATTTTATATCAATATTTCCACCGTCATCTCTCGCATAATTAATTTTACTAGCACAAAAAGATCCCATCATGTCGAACGAACAAATTACCGGTCGGAATTTATCAAATTGGACCGAAACGTCCTGTTTCCATTACAGCTATTGTGATGTTTTATATTCGGTATGACTTTACCCAAATAAAAAAAGTGGTTACTGGAATGGAACTTTTCTATATTCTTTTAATCTCTACCGGACATAAAGGGACACATCGAAAAGAAAGTAGCTAGTAGTCTGACACGATCAAACCCCCAAATTCACCGACATTCTTGAGCTTTGAGAAACATTTTGGCACAAGTTAAAGAGTTTTTTTTATTTTTTTTATCTCTGACTACCTTCCACCTGAAAGAGAAGCCCTCAGTCCATTAATGGGTAAGAAACAACAGGGCCAAGGGGGCCATGTTCTTTTGTATTCCCCTGAGTCGATATGGAACATCTCCTGCCTGTGTCGACTCAGGGGAACACAATATAACACAGGCCTGGTGTTCCTAACCATTCATGGAGTGAGGGTTTATTTTTCAGGTGCAAGGTAGTCAGAGATAAAAAAAAAAATGGCATTCCTCTCTTTGTATCTTGTGCCAGAAGGTTTCTCAAAGCTGGAGAATGGCACTGCAAGTACAGAGTCCGCTGTTTGTTACCACAGAGGTTCAATATAGAGCGGCTTAGCATCAGCAGTAAATACTGTATGCTATCAGTGTAGAATAGTTTTTAAATGAGACTGCTGGAGGGGAATATGTGGTACTAAGTCTGAAGGTTTTGAATGGTAGGCAATTTGGCATGCGAGTGGTTTAAAAAGTGGTTACCTGGGTGTCTCACAAAGTGGATATCTGGGTCTTTGTGGGGCATTTTGAAGTGGAAGGTATTTGTGGTATTTTGGAACAGTTCTCGCCCCCATCCCAGACTCTTGAAAAGGATCTGAAATCTGAATTCAGCATAAGCTCTGCTGAGTGCCTGAATCCTCCAGTCTCTCGCTCCCCCCCTCTCCCTTGCCAACTTCTGAGAAACTTACCGCTGAAACATTTATATTCTCTCTCCTTCCATCTGTCCCTCCTTCCTTCCCTCCCCTACTATTTTCTATGAGCGAGTATTGGTGAGTATTGGTATTGGTACTTCTCAGACACTTGAGGGAGAAAACGTTATTATTGAAGAAACATTTCTCTTTGCCGTACACACACATTTGCTGAGGTGTTGGCAGGCTCCTGTAATAATTACCACACTACAGTTTAAAGTCATTTTACAGGTTATCAATTAACAGAAGATGAAACGACACACATTGTTAGTGGTGTACTTGTTAGAGGTTTTCTCCTCAGCTAGATCAAACTGTTACAACACTATACTTTCACTTCCTTGTGTCATTAATTTGTTAAACAAACGCTATAAAATGACTAATTTTGCAGCTGAAAGCTCATTGGAAATATTTAGACAGTGCATTATAGCGTGGGCAATTAGCAACGGTTAGGAGGCCATTGGGCCTATTGATTCAGCTCTAATGTACAGTGCATTCAGACCATAACATTTTGTTACGTTACAGCCTTATTCTAAAATTGATAAAAAAAAAAATTCCCCTCATCAATCTACACACAATACCCCATAATGACAAAGCAAAAAATCATTTTTTTTAAATGTTTGAAAATGTATTACAAATAAAAAACTGAAAGATCACATTTACATAAGTATTCAGACCCATGACTCAGTACTTTGTTTAAGCACCTTTGGCAGTGACTACAGCCTCGAGTCGTCTTGAATATGACACTACAAGCTTGGCACACCTGTATTTGGGGAGTTTCTCCCATTCTTCTCTGCAGATCCTCTCAAGCTCTGTCAGGCTGGATGGGGAGCATCGCTGCACAGCTATTTTCAGGTCTCTCCAGAGATGTTCGATCGGGTTCAAGTCCAGGCTCCGGCTGGACCACTGAAGGACATTCAGAGACTTGTCCCAAAGCCACTCCTGCGTTGTTTTGGCGGTGTGCTTAGGGTTGTTGTCCTGTTGTAAGGTAAACCTTCGCCCCAGTCGGAGGTCTTGAGCACTCTGGAGCAGGTTTTCATCAAGGATCTCTCTGTACTTTGCTCCGTTCATCTATCCCTCGATCCTGACTAGACTCCCAGTCCCTGTCGCTGAAAAACATCCCTACAGCATGATGCTGCCACCACCATGCTTCAACTTAGGGATGGTCACAAATTTCCTCCAGACGTGACACTTGGCATTCAGGCCAAAGAGTTTAATCTTGGTTTCATTAGACCAGAGAATCTTGCTTCTCATGGTCTGGAAGCCCTTTAGGTGCCTTTTGGCAAACTCCAAGAGGGCTGTCATATGCCTTTTACTGAAGAGTGGCTTCCGTCTGGCCACTGTACCATAAAGGCCTGATTGGTGGAGTGTTGCAGAGATGGTTGGCCTTCTGGAAGGTTCTCTCAGAGGGGTTGGGTTAAATGCGGAAGACACATTTCAGTTGAAGCATTCAGTTGTACAACTGACTAGGTTTCCCCCTTTCCCATCTCCACAGAGGAACTCTGGAGCTCTGTCAGAGGGACCAGCGGGTTCTTGGTCACCACCCTGACCAAGGCCCTTCTCCCCCAATTGCTCAGTTTAACCAGGCGGCCAACCATAGGAAGAGTGTTGGTGGTTCCAAACTTCTTCCATTGAAGAATGATGGAAAATACTGTGTTCTTGGGGACCTTCAATGCTGCAGAAATGTTTTGCTACTCTTCCCCAGATCTGTGCCTCGAACACAATTCTGTCTCTTGTTTTTGCTCTGACATGCACTGTCAACTGTGGGACCTTATCTATAACAGGTGTGTGAATTTCCAAATTATGTCCAATAAATTAAATTCACCACAGGTGGACTCCAATCAACTTGTAGAAACATCTTAAGAATGATCAATGGAAACAGGATACACCTGAGCTCAATTTCGAGCCTCATAGCAAAGGGTCTGAATACTTATGTTAATAAGGTATTTCAGATTCTTTTTATTTTATAAAATGTGCAAAAATGTCCTAAAATCTGTTTTAGCTTCGTCATTATGGGGTATTGTGTGTAGATTGATGAGGAATAGTTGTTTTATTTAATACATTTTATAATAAGGCTGTAATGTAAAATAAATAAATACATTAAAAAAAATAGAAGGGGTCCGACTACTTTCCGAATTAACTGTATGTAGGTACAAAGTTTGCTGACTTCCGGAGTGCTTCGGGGTGGCAGGGTGCAGCTGCCTAAAGTGGTGCCACTTAATAAGTTACAATTTTATATATCCTTAGAAGGGCTATGCTCACGTTCATTAGGCACCAAACGGAAGGAAACTGGCTACTCAGCAAATTGGATGCAGTCTATCACAGTGCCATCTGTTTTGTCACCAAAGACCCATATAGTACCCATCACTGCGACCTATATCCTCTCGTTGGCTGGCCCTCGCTTCAAATTCATCGCCAAACCCACTGGCTCCAGGTCATCTATAAGTCTTTGCTAGGTAAACCTCCGCCTTATCTCAGCTCACTGGTCACCATAGCAGCACCCACGCTCCAGCAGGTATATTTCACTGGTCATCCCCCAAAGCCAAGTCCTTGGCCGCCTTTCCTTCCAGTTCTCTGCTGCCAATGACTGGAATTAATTGCAAAAAGAACTGAAGCTGGAGACTCATATCTCCCTCATTAACTTTAAGCATCAACTGTCAGAGCAGATTACAGATCATTGCATCTGTACATAGCCCATATGTAAATAGCCCACCCAACTACCTCATCCCCATATTTATTTATTTTTTGCTCCTTTGCACCCAGTATCCCTACTTGCACATTAATCTTCTGCACATCGATCACTTCAGTGTTTAATTTCCAAATTGTAATTATTTCGCCACTATGGCCTATTTATTGCCTTACCTCCCTAATCTTACTTAATTTGCACACACTGTATATAGACTTTTCTATTGTGTTATTGACTGTACGTTTGTTTATTCCATGTTTTAACTCTGTCTGTGTTTGTGTCGCACTGCTTTGTTTTATCTTGGCCAGGTCGCAGTTGTAAATGAGGACTTGTGATAGATGTTAAAACATTTTTTAAAACAAATTAAACAGTGAGGGACTAGCCTACCACCTGGACTTGTCCAATATGAAATGCCCGTTTTCTTTTTCCATTGCACAACATTTAAATGTTTTCCATTGTGTGCCCTAATGAACATGACAACAGCAGTTTAGGGCAGCTTGGACCTTAAAGATACAATCTGGGATTTGTGTTAAAGCTCAACATTAGCCCACCACCAAATATTAAACAGCAAATATCCCAGATTGCACCTTTAAAATCAGAGAGAGTTATGAAAGTCAAAGCTGTTTGAAAAGTAAATAGTTTTTATGGGTCTTCTCCAAACTACTCTAACAATCAAGGGCTGAACATTTCATCATTCATTTAAAAAGATGGATGAGTCATCGTGTGGATAATGTGTTCCGACTACAGACACAATGTCGGACCACATTCACTCTGTTTGTACATTCCATAGCACTAAATGTTTTGGGAAATCTTGAATATTTAAACGGAAGAATAATTACATAGTACAATGCCACAGCGATCTTGTTAAACCTTTGAAACAGGAATTCAATTAGGGGTTTTTCTGTATTTGTTTGAATCTAGTTAAACATTCAACTGTTTTGTGGTCATACGGCTTTTTGTATTCTATAGCATACAGGCTGTGTGTTCATTCACAAGGAGAATAATAACGATTCTGTACTCTTTCTATTCCACCCACACACACACACACAAAGAGAATACTGTTAATAAAAGCAGGGCAACTGAAAAAAAAATGTTATTTTGAATCCTTTGAACTGATTGGCCAGGAGGGGAACCCCAGTCTGTACATGCCCTCTTACATGGGCCTTTATATTGTTCTCTTCTCTACGCACCATCTCATTCAGGGTTATTGACAGGGGTTGGGCTTCGCCCCATTTAATCAGAAAACAGGGCTGTATCCATGGCACCGGGAGGAGCAGGCAGAGTGGAGGTAGTCCTGAAACACAGGCTGGTCAGAGAGAGAGAGGAAAGAGAGAGAGAGGGTAAACTAGAGGAGAGCCCTCCTGTTCTGTTCTACCTTTCAGAAAGGAGTGTAAGGACCCCTCCCCCCACCCCATTATGCTGCCCCCCACTCTGCCTGTGTGGAAGCAGCGGTGGGAACAGGCCCTCTCTGTGGCACACCCTGAATAGGGAGCCTTCGCTCTTCAGCGCTCCTGAGTGGGCCTGCCAAAACAGAGGCTTTGGCCCTTCTCCCTCGCTCTTTGTCTCAGTCTCTCTCTTTCTCTCACAGGAGAAAGAGAATAGGGGTTTGGCAGAACAAGAGGTAAAGGGAGGTGAGGGGACCCATATGTGTAGCCCCCCCCCCCCCATCACTGTAATTAGTCATCTCCTTCAGCCTCCTCCAGAGAGACCGCACTCTCCCTTTGTGGAAGGCTGGACTCAGACACACCGAGGTGGGCTTAGTGGTTTACATTCATCCCCTCCTCCTGGTGGGGTTACTATTGGGCTGGGCTGGGCCGGGGAAGGTCCATTATCTATGGTGATTTGTGTCCTAATGATGCTGGAGTTATCTCCCTCTATAGAATTGTTTCAGCCGTGGCTCCACCCCCTACCACAGAAGGAGGGATGAGACACCTAATGGAGGGTGGGAAGGATGCACACATTCAAGGTAGACGTTTACAGCATGAATCAAGAAAAAAGGAGCAAAACCGTGTAAAAAGAATGGTAAAGTATTGGATACAGTTCTAGACACAACTGCAGGCCTCACCTTGGAGAAGCTCCCAGAGAAATGTTACCAAAAGAGAAACTATAGCCCCCCCCCCCCCCCCCCCCTCATGCCCGTCAAGCAGAACAGATATGAAACAGCCTTCATCACAAATTCTTTTTTCACAGATGAAACAGCTAATGAGGCAGCAGCACTCTCTCAACAGATCTATGGCAAATGAATAAAAACAACCTCGGAGCGTCAAATCTGGTATTAAACAGAGAACAGGGAGATGTGAAGCTGAAAGCGAACATGAAATGAAGGCGGGAAGAACAGCGTAGCCACACAACAACACATAGGGAAATAGGGCCAGACGTGCCGCGGCATCATATATAAATGGTGCAAATGTTTTGCTTCTAATCCCACATGAATCCATACCTCAATTATCTATGTACATTCATTATGTAGCCTGCATTCATTATCATTATATGAAAAAGATACACGGTTATTTGGTTGTTAGCTGACGACAGGCATGTTGGTTCTTTAACATATCCAGCTGGTTATTTTCTTTTGAAATGGAATGAAAAAAGACATTCACTGTTCCTCTAAATTGACAGATCATAGTATTTAATCCTAACGTATAACTTTTCCTTAGAAAATACCCCTTCCGGGCCTTCCTACTCTGACGGTATTTGCTAGGCAGCCCTATGAAGATGTATAATAACAGAAATCCTATGTTACCTACAGCGTTTTATCTCTCTAGTTTGAAGCCGATGTCAGCGGACTGACGGCGCTTTGTGCCACGTGTGGCTACCAATGCAATCCAGGGGCATTATTAACGACTACAATCCCCACGAACTGCTCACTCGATGCCGCCTGGAGAACTACGGGATCTTTCCCATGGTCCTCCTGAAATATGCATGGCGGGACATGGCTCCATTACCGCAGGCTCCATCCATAATCTATGAGCTCACATGTTGGAATGAATTCACATGTTGGCGGCGTGGATTACCTCTGGCTAGTTGGATTGGCCTGGTGTAAGAATGCTTGTGGCATATGTGGGAGGGCTGCACCTGTTTTCCCCCAATGTTAATCTTGCATTTCGGCTGCACCTCAACTGTCAGTTTGGGCACTGCATTTTTTCTACCAATTTGGAGGATAGGAATCATCGGCGGAGGGAATATGATTTTGCTTGTTAGCATCTGCACTGGGATGTGGGGCAATTGAGACATTCACATTGCAGTCCTAAAGGGCCTGTCTCAGTCCCTATCAGCCAAGACCCAGCAGTGTACCTACCCAGGGACTGGAATGTGGCAACACCGCTCACTGGTGCTCCGTCCTAATCTATCCTAAGCAGACACTATTCAGGGCCCATTACTGTAAGTTCTGCTGGAACTTTCCTGGACCCGTGGAGGTCCAGAGAGAGGTGTCGTGTTAGTGGGAGATGTGAGAAGCTTTGTCCCTGTAGTGATGGGGTAAGCGATGACCGGTCCGTGCAGACACAGGAAGGGATGGCGGGAGCAGCTGGACACTGTTACAGGCCAACGTCAAGAGACACCTGGGTGGTAAGACAAGGATGTTTAATGGGATGTGGGAGGGAGTGTTTTCAAAACTAATGTTTACATGAATTCTAAAATATTTCCATTGATACACAATATCCTGAAATACACGTATATGTAGATATCTTTGTTAGAAAGAAAACTATATTTCCTTTGACTGGGGGATGCTGAATGTGAAAAACGGCTCAACTTACCCCGCTCTCCCCTACGGACATTCCAAGGCGGACCCACCTTCACTCTGTTTGCATATTCCAAGTCATTAAATGTTTAACTGTTTTGGGAGATGTTGAATATTTCATGGAAATAGAATAATTACATAGTACAATGCCACAGCACTCTTGTTAAACCATTGAAACAGCAATTCAATTAGAGGGAGTGTTTTTCTGTATTTGTTTGAACCTAGTTAAAACATTCAACTGTTTTATTTAGCTGTGTGGCTTTTTCCATTCTATAGCATACAGGTGTATGCTTGTGTTCATTCAGAAGGAGAATAATAAAGAGATTCTGTACTCTCTTTCTCTATCACACACACACACACACACACACACACTCTCAGTCTCACTACAGAATTAGACGTTTATTCACGTTTCTCCAAAAGTCACATTTCAAAGTGTTTTTGACACCCCAGGTTGACTCCTGCTCAGTAGCGTTCTGTTTCTCCAAACATCTCATTTTGAAGTGTTTGACACCAGAATAGGAATCATCAGTAGAGGGGATATGATTTCGCTTGCTATCATCTGCACTTGAATGTGGCCCAATAGTCTTGAGCCATTGCAGTCCTAAAGGGCCTGTCTCAGTCCCTATCAGCCAAGACCCAGCAGTGGACCCAGGGACTGTAATGTGGCAACACCGCTCATTGGTGCTCCGTCATAATCTATCCTAAGCAGACACTATTCAGGGCCCATTACTGTAAGTTCTGCTGGAACTTTCCTGGACCCGTGGAGGTCCAGAGAGAGGTGTCATCTTAGTGGGAGATGTGAGAAGCTTTGTCCCTGTGGTAGTTGGGTGAGCGATGACCCGTCAAAGCTGACACACGAAGGGATGGAGGGAGCAGCTGGACGATGTTACAGGCCAACGCCAAGAGGCTCCTAGGTGGTAAGACAAGAATGTTTAAATGGGACGAGGGAGGAAGAGGCTAGACACTGAAAGACAAAGGGGGACAGAGGAGCGAGGGAGAGAGAGCGTACACGTCAGGGGAGGGAGGGAGAGGAGATGTTCGACAAAGGGAGACATGGGGACCTCCTCTCCCAGGTTTGACTACTCTGGGGGAACCACAGACAAGGGAGGGGAGGACGTCGGTGGGATCATGGAGTACAACTCATCTCATCTATATTCTGGGTTCGTCTCACTAAGTGCACCAGGGGTTGTGTTCTGTTCATATGCAGCAGCAGGAGCAGCAGAGCCAACCCACCGCACCCTGTGAGTTATGGAGAATACACACACCCTTAACAGGGCTTAATGGCAAACTACCGTGTGAACTGGTTTACTGCTCAGTTCCCTTTGAGTGCTGCTAATATGTGACACGAATGCAAAGACATGCACGCACACACACACACACACACACACACACACACACAAAAGGCATCTGTTTCTGACAGTTGTGCCTTAATGGAATTCGTGGAGGTTGTGTTCGCAATAAAGCAAAAATGATTAGCATAGACAGTTTTACAATGAGGGCAAACCTGAATGACAACACACATCTGCATCAATATAAAACATTTAAAATGCTGTGTTCTCCAGGTGTTGGAGAACACCAACACTGTGGGTCTTCTCACACCGTAACTTTACGGCTTATTCTCAGAGTTAGACCTGCCCGTCAACATGATTGTGACCTATTCAATCCTAAGAAAAACGGTACACTGAACGAATGCACCTCCAGGCCTGGTTCGAGCTGTTCCACACTCCATCAACTTACAGTTTCTCTACACCATGGCACAGCTCAAACTGTGTTAAACAGTTTTTCATAAATGTCTCCTCAAAATGGCACTGGGGAGTGTGCCTTCAAAACCCAGGTAGACTAGAAAGCTAGCTACGGGGACTTGGAGAACAGAGCTCAGATCAAAAATGAAGACAAGTGAAAAAGAAAAGCATTTATGAAATCTAAAGGTCCTGGTAGTCAGTGACTCATGCAGAGGCCTTCACATTTAGACCGCCACTACTGCTTTGGAAGTTATGGAATCATTCACCAACGTCAACAGCTCAAAAGCACTGAACACAAACAGACGTACTGACCGACGCATCTTGGCATTTTCATCAAAACAACAGTAAAGTCCTTCTCGGTATCTTTCAATTCCGTTCTATATAAAACTTGGTTCCTTTATTCCTTTCTCTTCGCAAAGCCTGTGAGGCAGCATCGTTCCACTTGTGACCCTGTACCGCGCAGGATGGACCCCATTGAGGCGAAACAAAGCCATCTGATTCACTTCCCCAGGTTAACCAACCTGATCCCAGATCATAGCAGCGTGCATAGTCAAGCAGTTGACTATGCAGCACTAACAGATCTGGGAGCAGGCTACAGGTTAACCAACGTCTCTTGTTGACTTCAACTAGTACATAAAACAGAGAGAAGGGGCTCCTCCTAGTGGTAGAATTGAAGACCTGCAACTTCACTCAGATGACAAACGAGGTATCGAAATAGTCAGCCTCTTCCATAGCAACAGTCCCCACATAGCAACAACTTCCTTGAATAAAAAAAAGTGCTATTATAGCCTTGATCTCGCTTTCAAAAGAGACAGCTCTTTGTAGCCATCATCCTTGGGCACAGAATTGAATTTGATCCAGTTGTTATGTGAACGACCTTGCGTGGTATACAGCACAGCCAGCATTTTAATGGTGCCCTATGCCGACCTGATATTTAGAACATGGTGATTCCAATCTATAGTCACCGTAGTCCCTCTATACTCCATTTTGTTTTTGATGGATTTAATCCACAGTAGCTATAAAGACAGAGGGTCTTATCGATCAATCCAAACTCATCTACATAACAGTGGCAAAGACAGAATCTATAAGGGTAAAGTTAGGGAGATAAGTATTCTCCAAAATATAAAAATGAGGCACACCTTCAAAGCACTCCTGTCCACATTAGCATTTCAGTCAGAGAATTCTCTTTCCTCTGCTCCACTATGGACTTTCTACCCCATTTCCACACTGGGATGTTTATGATGAATGCAGGCCTATGATGAATCCCTTCAAAGCCAGAAGCAGAAATAATCTTGGGGGGGGGGGGGGGGGGGTGGCCTCAGATGGTGAGCCCATGGTGTCCAAATGGTCGGTTGAGGTACGGTTGATTTAAACGCCCCTGCTTCTGGCTGTCACTACCGGCCCAGCAGGGAGCTAGCTGAGAATTCTGGATATTGATACCTGGTGGAAATCAGTGACGGGATGAAACAGGCTCCTAAAAAGGACTGCATGGTGGAACGACTCTATTGCCAGCTTGTCTGGTACATACTCAGTATATATTAAGAGGAAAAACATCAGGTGGGACGAAAATGCGGTAGAATATCATCAGGGAACACAAACAAGCAGGCTACTGTCCATTTTCACTGGCAGTAAGCATCACCTTTGAATACAGTACAGGTATATGCTGGCTTCTAGAAAAGGATAAGTGTGCTAGGATGCAATTATGCAACTAGTGGCAATCTATTGCCTGTGGACTTGGAACAGTTTGATGCCACATTGGTCTGATGTAATATTGCATCTTGACAGTGATGCACCCACCACTTCCCTCCGAGGGACCAGTGTTCCACCACAGGCACAGCCCACAGAGAAGAGTCTGTCAGAGATCCTTACGACAAGTGAAGGCAACTGCCATCTTGTTGTCCAGTTTCCCCAAAACATCCCAGCGTTTATTACTGCAGTTGGTTTAATTTCAATTAGCATCAACCAACAGTTAGCTGCATGTCTTCCTGTCTGTCAAAGAGTCTCTGGTAGCCTTGAAGTGTAGCAGTCCCAGCACTGCATTCGGAAAGTGGCCCAGCCAGAGCCTGGACTTGAACCCGAACGACAATCTCTGGAGAGACCTGAAAATATCTGTGTAGCGACGCTCCCCATCCAACCTGACAGAGCTTGAGAGGATCTGCAGAGAAGAATAGGAGAAACTCCCAAATACAGGTGTCAAGCTTGTAGCGTCATATTCAAGAAGACTCAAGGCTGTGATCGCTGCCAAAGGTGATTCAACAAAGTACTGAGTAAAGGGTCTGAATACTTGGAAATGTGAATATTGTAAATATTTCTGTTTATTATTTAAAATATATTTGCAAACATTTCTAAAAACAGTTTTATGCTTTGGCATTATGGGGTATTGTGTGTATAAAACAATTGAATCCATTTTAGAATAAGGTTGTAAGGTAACATAATGTGGAAAAAGTCAAGGGGTCCGAATACTTTACGAATGAACCGTAACGGCCCAGATGACAAGCTCTCATGGGATGAATGTATGACGAAATCTCTGTCCGACGGTCAAAATCAATCGTTACCATCAGCCTCATCAATCACCATCATCGTCATTATCATCGTCCTGACCTTGCCAAGGCAGGGGGACTAAGAACAAAGTAACCTACATAACATATTTGTTCAATAGAAACTCGTCAGTATAACATCAGTAGTTTGTGTGTGTGTGTACTCACACACTTGCATCATCAGTGAACAAAACACTACACGACCGTGGCTTTTTGAATTACCTGACATTATGATACAATTTCCTGATGGAAAACTGAATCACTTCTACGGTATAGCATCAATATCCCGACATTTGCGGGGGAGAAAACGTCAGGTTGTTTTAAGCAGAACATTGGTGTCAGCTTTCTAAAAAGTAAGAGGGAAAAAAATATCTGGCGGCTTTGACATTTTCAGCGAGCAGGAATCAAAGAGGTGATAAAGATATTGTTTACTCCCAAATGGCACCCTATTCCCTTTATAGTGCATTACTACCCCCCATGAGGCTCTGGTCAGAAGTAGAGTATAGGGAATAGGGTGCCATCTGGGATGCACAGTGTCTGTCAGAGCCAAACAAACAGAGGAGAGGAAAAGAGAGGAGAGAAAATCACTGTCTGGCCATTAACAGGGTGAGTGGCATGAGAAATCGCTCTGTGTGCGTCTCTGGCTGGGCGATGTGCATCCTGGAGCCTGTCTGGGCGATGCGATGTGCATCTTGGCTGTCACCTGGGCACCCCTGCTGAGAAGGATCTGACAGAGGAGATAAGGAGAGCACAGGGGAGAAATGTGGGTGTTTATACAAATGGTAGGCATTCCTCACATCCAATTGTACAGAAGGTTGTGTAGGTTGGTGCTACGTAGGTCTGGAAAGCCTATCTGCTTCAGCCCTGTGTACATATGGCATCACATCAAAGCCTGCATTGCATTAAAAAAAACATGTTAAAATGTATGGAGGAAGTCATAATAATGAGGAAAGTCAAGACTTCAGTAAAAATCCCAAGCCAGACTTCAAATCAAATCACATTTTATTTGTCACATGCACCGAATACAACAGGTGTAGACTTCACTGTGAAATGCTTACTTATTGTATCCCTTAACCAACAATGCTTTAACAAGTTAAGAAGAAAAATGTGTTAAGTAAAAAAATTGATATGTAAAAAGAAAAAATAAGATAAAAGTAACAAATAATTAAACAGCAGCAGTAAAATAACAATAGCGAGGCTTTATACCAGTAGAGTCAATGTGCAGGAGCACCGGTTAATCGAGGTAATATGTACATGTAGGTAGAGCTAAAGTCACCTTGCATAGATAATAAACAGAGAGTAGCAGCAGCGTAAAAGAGGGGTCTGGGTATGCCTTGGATGAGCTGTTCAGGAGTCTATGGCTTGGGGGGTAGAAGCTGTTGAGAAGCCTTTTGGACCTAGACACGGCAATCTCTGGTGCCGCTTGCCGTGCGGTAGCAGAGAGAACAGTCTATGACTAGGGTGGCTGGAGTCTTTGACCATTTTTAGAGCCTTCCTCTGACACCGCCTTGGGACTTGGGAAATAAGTGTGATGAATAGCAAAAAGATGCATTGCAGAGCCTACTTTTGCCTGAGTCAGAGCTGCATTGTCATTCAGCTGGGGTATTAGTTATAGCTTCAGGAAAGGGCTATAGAAATATTCATTTGCTCCTCATGATTACTCACTCAAACCCAATGCTTTGGGGGTTATGAGGAAACAACACAAGGAAACCACAGTCAGTATACCAAATCACAACTATTTCTCGGTTTTAGAAATGTAGGCAAGAAGAGCTCTCCAAAACCTTGTCTCAGACAGAGAACGTCTCGTGCTCTGTCACTGTGGCTGCGGGTAAAGACCCCAACTCTCAGAGAAATAACAGGTACCACAAAGCGGAGCTATAGGGGAGAGCAGGGGAAATTGAGCCAAAAGGATACGTTGAGAAACCCGTGTTTCTAGGAAACCATACACAAAATTAATAAATTGACCTAAAAGGTCATCCTTTCGTGGAGTCAATGAAAGAAGAAACCACATGGAAAAAGTGGTAAGCAAGTTAGGTCTAAAAAGTCAAATGAATTGACTGTGTTAGAAACTGCAGGTTCTGTTCTACCTGATAATTAATTGCACACGCCTGGTGTCTCAGATCTAAATCCGTCCCTGATTAGAGGGTAAGAATAATAATAAGCAGTGGAACTGGCTCCGAGGTCCAGAGTTGAGTTTGTTAGAGGTTTCATGACACTTATCTAAACCAAAGTAGATCATTCTAAGAGTGTTCTATACATCAGTTGGGGTCTCTATAAGCTTCAATATGAGGTCCTAAACCTAGCATGAAAGTGCATCCTTGTAGCTGTGTGTCACGCCAAGTCCGCACAAACAGATCTGGGTCCAGGCTGTATTTTCACTTATGGACTCTCCTATTTCTGAAGTTTTTAACACTTCTTAAGTGCAACTCCTCTAAACAAATTGTGTTTATATAGAAACGGTCCGTGCTAGGTTAGGTTAGGTTAGGGTTAAGGTGTAGGGACTTCCCAAGGATCCCAATTAGCACTGACCATATTGAAACCATGGCACTCTGTGTGAATGCTGCAAATGTTGATTTGCTGCACCATAGCATACCCCATAGCCTGAGGTAAACTTTCCTGAGATGCAATGCACAATTTATTATCATTTTCTAGCATGGTGTGAGCCTATAACAGCATAACTCCTGGGCCTGGCTGACACATTCTTGGTTTGCTAGTACTATTCAATTTGTGTGGAAATGTCCCAGGCAGGTAGCAGGGTGAAATCAATCTCACAGCCAAAGGGGTGGGTTGTCTCTTGTGAATCTGGAAGTAATGTTCCTTCGACCACATTGCTTCCTTCATTGCTATTCAGTATGGCTGCTAGGGGAGAGTGGGATTAAATGGGTGGCACAAGCAGTCAAAGGCACTGCATCGCAGTCCCTGGTTCGAATCCAGGCTGTATCACATCCAGCCGTGATTAGGATTCCCATAGGGCGGCGCACAATTGTCCCAGCGTCGTCCGGGTTTGGCCAGGGTAGGCTGTCATTCTAAATAAGAAATTGTTCTTAACTGACTTGCCTAGTTAAATAAAGGTTAAATGTAAAACAAAAAATAATATTCATCACTCTGTCAAGGGAAAAAGAGTTTTCGCCACAGGAGTCGCTAGTGCACGATGGGACAAGGACATCCCTGCTGGCCAAACCCTCCCCTAACCCGGACGATAATGGGCCAATTGTGCGCTGCCCCATGGGTCTCCCGGTCGCGAACCCAGAATCTCTAGTGGCACAGCTAGCACTGCGATACAATGTCTTATACCACTGCACCACTCGGGAGGCCCCTAACAAAGATATCTCCATATATTTCAGGATGTTGTGTATCCATGGAAATAATCAGAATTCATGTAAATATAGCTTGTCCAAAAAAAGTGGTGTCTTGGCACAATTTACCCTGGGTATGTGGTAAGTTGAGCTGAGGGACAGGGTAAGTTAAACCACCTTCAAATTTCTGTACTGAATGAAATATTACTACTAAAACATGTCTCTCTTTCCCAAACACAATTCAAAACAATCGCTTTTTGTCTTCTAATCATTTTTCAAACATAACATATGCCAGGCCCAGTTGTTACCTCAACACATAATTTTGCTCAATTTACCACATGGTCATTGGCTCAACTTACCCAAAGGCAAACATGTTGACTATATTAGCCCACACAGCTACAAGGATAGTAGTTGGCAAAATGGCAGAAACAAATCAGGGACCAGGCTAGTCAAACTAGGGTTGCCCTAAATGTATTCATATCCTGAGCAAATACAGTCAATTATCAGTATTGTACCCTTGTACAATGTGAAATGTCAGGAAAATAGTAGAGAATTATTTATTTCATCACATTCCCAGTGGGTCAGAAGTTTACATACACTCAATTAGTATTTGGTAGTATTGCTTTCAAATTGTTTAACTTGGGTCAAACGTTCTGGGTATCCTTCCACAAGCTTCCCACAATAAGTTGGGTGAATTTTGGCCCATTCCTCCTGACAGAGCTGTTGTAACAGAGTCAGGTTTGTAGGCTTCCTTGCTCACACATGCTTTTTCAGTTCTTCCCACAAGTTTTCTATAGGATTGAGGTCAGGGCTTTGTGATGGCCACTCCAATACCTTGACTTTGTTGTCCTTAAGCCATTTTGCCACAACTTTGGAAGTATTCTTGAGGTCATTGTCCATTTTGGAAGACCAAGCGTTAACTTCCTGACTGATATCTTGAGATGTTGCTTCAATATATCCACATACTTT
The DNA here is from genome assembly GCF_002021735.2 of Oncorhynchus kisutch. Lineage (NCBI taxonomy): Eukaryota > Metazoa > Chordata > Actinopteri > Salmoniformes > Salmonidae > Oncorhynchus > Oncorhynchus kisutch. The sequence goes on from NC_034185.2 coordinate 56,437,863, forward strand.
TCCTGCCTCATGATGCCATTTATTTTGTGAAGTGCACCAGTCCCTCCAGCAAAGCACCCCCACAACATGATACACCAAAGTACTTTCATCTCTAGGAGACAGAACATGTCTCCTTCCTGAGAGGTATGACGGCTGCTTGGTCCAGTGGCGTTTATACTTGTGTACTATTGTTTGTACAGATGAACGTGGTACCTTCAGGCGTTTGGAAATTGCTCCCAAGGATGAACCAGACTTGTGGAGGTCTACACATTTTTTTCTGAGGTCTTGGCTGATTTCTTTTGATTTTCCCATGATATCAAGCAAAGAGGCACTGAGTTTGAAGGTAGGCCTTGAAATACATCCACAGGTACACCTCCAATTGACTCAAATTATGTCAATTAGCCTATCAGAAGCTTCTAAAGCCATGACGTTTTTTTCTGGAATTTTCCAAGCTGTTTAAAGGCACAGTCAGCTTAGTGTATGTAAACTTCTGACCCACTGGAATTGTGATACAGTGAATTATAAGTGAAATAATCTGTAAACAATTGTTGTAAAAATGACTTTTGTCATGCACAAAGTAGATGTCCTAACCGACTTGCTGAAACTATAGTTTGTTAACAAGAAATTTGTGGAGTGTTTGAAAAACTACTTTTAATGACTCCAACCTAAGTGTATGTAAACTTCCGACTTCAACTGTATATACAAAAGTATAAATTAGTGGATTTGGTTATTTCAGCCACACCTGTTGTGGCCTGTGGGACCGCCGAGGGCTAAAGCGTGTAACAATCATCTGTCCTCGGTTGCAACACTCACTACCGAGTTCCAAACTGCCTCTAGAAGCAATGTCAGCACAATAACTGTTCGTTGGGAGCTTCATGAAATGGGTTTCCATGGCTGAGAAACCGCACACAAGCCTAAGATCACCATGCGCAATGCCAAGCATTGGCTGGAGTGGCGTAAAGCTCGCCGCCATTGGACTCTGGAGAAGTGGAAACGCGTTCTCTGGAGTGATGAATCATGCTTAACTATCTGGCAGTCCGACGGGCGAATCTGGGTTCGCCGGATGCCAGGAGAATGCTACCTGCCCCAATGCATAGTGCCAACGGTAAAGTTTGGTGGAGTAGGAATAATGGTCTGGGGCTGTTTCCCAAGATTCGGGTTAGGCCCCTTAGTTCCAGTGAAGGGAAATCTTAACGCTACAGCATACAATGACATTCTTGACAATTCTGTGCTTCCAACTTTGTGGCAACAGTTTGGAGAAGGCCCTTTGTTTCAGCATGAAAATGGCCCTGTGCAAAGTGAGGTCCATACAGAAATGGTTCGTCGAGATCGGTGTGGAAGAACTTGACTGGCCTGCACAGAGCCCTGACCTCAACCCCATCAAACACCTTTGGTATGAATTGGAACGCCGACTGCGAGCCAGGCCCAACATCAGTGCATGACCTCACTAATGCTTTTGTGGCTGAATTTAAGCAAGTCCCCGCAGCAATGTTTCAACCTCTAGTGGATGTTATAGAGGCTGTTATAGCAGCAAGGGTGGGACCAACTCCATATTAATGCCCATGATTTTGGAATGAGATGTTCGATAGGCAGGTGTATCTCAGGTTTTGAGGGAGCGTGTAATTGGATGTTGTTGCTAGATAGAGAAATTAACATTAAACTACCATAAGCCACATCAAGTCATTTTAGAGAATTTGGCAGTATGTCCAACCAGCCTCACAACTGCAGACCACGTATATGGTGTTGTGTGGGCAAGCGGTGTGCTGATGTCATTGTGAACAGAGCGCCCCATGGTGGCGGTGTGGTTATGGAATGTGCAGGCATAAGCTACAATGAACACAATTGCATTTTACCTATGGAAATGTGAATGCAGATACCGTGACAAGATCCTGAGGCCCATTGTCATGCCATTCATCTGCCGCCACCACCTCATGTTTCATCATGATAATGCACAGCCCCATATCTCAAGGACCTGTATACAATTCCTGGAAGCTGAAAACATCCCAGTTCTTCCATGGCCTGCATGCTCACCCACCGAGCATGTTTTGAATGCTCTGGATTGACATGTACGACAGTATCCAGCAACTTCGCAAATCCATTGAAGAGGAGTGGGACAACATTCCACAGACCATAATCAACAGCCTAATCAACTCTATGTGAAGGAGATGTGTTGCACTTTTTGAGGCAAATGGTTGTTACGCCAGATACGGAGTACGCATCCCTACCCTTTAAAAAAAAGTATCTGTGACAATAGATGCATATCTGTATTCCCAGTCATGTGAAATCCATAGATTAGAGCCTAATGAATTTATTTATTTCAATCAACTAATATCCTCATATGAATTACAACTCAGTAACATCTTTGAAATTGTTGCATTTTTCAGTATACTTGTAGCTCATTAAACCATGGGATGTGTCCAAATATACACTGGCTAGCCTACATATTGGATCGCTAACCATAGGCCTGGGGCCATGAAACACTACTGTTTAACAGACTGCTTATCAAAATGAACCGCTACAAGAGTAACTCACTAATTTCCCTCATCTCCCATAGTAGCGTTGTGTGCGTGTGCTAATCTCCCCATTTCCCTTTGTAGCTCATTTCCCAGGGAAGTAAATAAGGCAATAGTGATTACATCTGATTGATTAAATGCATTACAGAGTCAATATACATAAATTACATAGCATCTGCAGGACAGCAAGTATAGTTGAAGGCACTTTTACTTTTGGGCAGAAGATTCTATCAGTCGCACACATGCATTGAATTTAAAGCAACAAAAGAACATAGCTTCCATCGATCATTGACAACAATATGGATTTAAGAGATTTAAATGTAGTTACTCATACTATGAAAAATAAAATGGACTTCTTACAATTTGACTTTGGGGAACAGTCAAAACGAAAAAAGCATCAGAGGTCAGTCAAAAGATGAACACCCATATAGTTAAAGAAAAACACTGGATTTAAAACGCACTTTATAAAACTAAAAGCAGCTAAGGGCAGTTTGACCAACTATTGAGATACAGTAGTGCCCTAAATACAAGATTGTATAAACATTACCCATTGCCATTAACTGAAGTTGAACAGTATTTTTCAGTTCTCGTCTACTTTGTAAATGCAGGGGTGTGTTCATTGCGCCATTTGGGCATGGCAGCATGCACTCGCTCAGTCCTTGTATTCGGTGTACTTCTTAGACGAGCCATGCACCTTGCTGGCTGGGTACTTCAGCCTATTTAGGGCCATTTTGCGCAGCACTGCTTGGGGTAAATCGATATGACATTTCTCGGCCAACTCAACTAGGTAGATGAGGACGTCGCTGAGTTCATGTGCCAGGTGCTCGCGCTCGGAGTCGGTCCAGCCGGGAAGTCCTTCAGTCACCTCGCCACGCCACTGGAAAAGCTCAGATACCTCGCCCACTTCTCCGACCATAGCTAGCAGGAGGTTGCGGGGTTGGTGGAACTGGTTCCAGTCTCGCTCGTCAGTAAATTCCGCTTGCATCCGTCGTATGTCATCGATGGTAGGTTCGGCAGTGAAGGAGAACGTATCAGATGGGGTTCTTCTCTTAGTTCCATTTCGCTTGGCAGCGTGGATGTCTGCCTCGCCGTTTTCACAGGCTATTTTTGACTTGCTAGGAGTGCCATTGATGTGTTTAGCTTCAGATAGGGCCACCGTCTCTCCGTTCAGTCCATGCACTCCATCGCCGTTCATTGTCATTGCTTTGTCAATTTTACACCAAACTATTGCACGGATCAACACTTAATTCGCTGTAAACAACCAACCTCGACAACAATCTGGGTAAAACTCCCGCCACTCTTGTAGCCGGAAGGTGTAACATAAATCGCCGGAAATTCGAAATATGGGTTGCTTGAAGTGTTACATTGTGGGGTGTTGAGTTTTCCTAAATGCACGTGCCCTCGGATTTTGTGTGAAACTAAGTTTACTATGACTACAACTACCATAATACCCTAAACAGAAAGGCTAAACATGGCAGGCTCCTCTGCAGGAATGACTGCACTGCTATGTAATATGAATAAACAAATTGCAATATTTTATCCAACGATTACTTACCAAAGGCACAATTGGTGTGTGATAAGGAGAATATGTATGTTTGTCTCCCGATGCCAGAGTCAAGCCCAAACAAAACCGAAAAGGTAGGTCCACGGAGTGAATGCTAACGTTAGCTAGCTCGCACTAATGTGCACTGTTTGTGTATCGTGTGCGCGCCTGTGCTAGTTAGCGAGGACGACAGTCGCACATCATTCATAACCACATCCCCTTCCGTATTTAGACGTTGCAAACATTGCTGTTAGTTAAAAACCTGAATGCAGTTTATGTATAGCTAGTCGTCTGCATGATAGCCTCCCTTATAAATATGTCAATATTGTCCTTCTTACCCCTCTCTGCCTTCAGAGCATCCTCACAGGTTGTCTTCACAGAGATTCTGAATGACTTTGATTAGGTATGATGATGTCACTAAAGTTGTGCTGATATGCCGCATTCAAAACAACTGGGAACTCATGACGTCAGTGATATTTAGGTCGGAAAGTCGGGGCTCTAGAAAGAGGCCCGAGTTTTTTTATTTTACCTTTATTTAAACAGGTAGGCTAGTTGAGAACAGGTTCTCATTTACAACTGCGACCTGGCCAAGATAAAGCAAAGCAGTGTGACACAAACAACAACAACAACAACAACACAGAGTTACACATGGAATAAACAAACATACAGTCAATAATACAATAGAAAAGTGTGCAATGGAGGTAGGACAAGGGAGGTAGGCAATAAATAGGCCATAGTGGTGAAATAATTACAATATAGTAATTAAACACTGGAGTGATAGATGTGCAAGTAGAGATACTGGGGTGCAAATGAGCAAAATAAACAACAGTATGGGGATGAGGTAGTTGGATGGGCTATTTACAGATTAGTTATGTACAGGTGCTGTGAGCTGCTCTGACAGCTGGTGCTTAAAGCTAGTGAGGGAGATATGAGTCTCCAGCTTCAGTGATTTTTGCAGTTCGTTCCAGTCATTGGCAGCAGAGAACTGGAAGGACAGGCGACCGAATAAAGAATTGGCTTTGGGGGTGACCAGTGAAATAGTTCAGAGTTGGATGACTGTTCATAACGATTATTTTTTCTCCCAATCGGAGCTCGTTTTCCCCCAGTTCCCAGTTGTTTTGAACGCACTCAAGTCAGAGATTTCCAGAGTTCCCTGTTTTGAACGCGGAAATAAGTCAACAAACAGAACTGTCTAAAATGCTGCACTGTAATTAATGACCCACATCTAAACTCCTATAACAGAGAACCCTGGCAGTTAGCTATTCATAAGTCCAGTCTATTAGTCAGTTCAGAAAATGAAATGGTGGAGTTGATATGGTGGCCTCCCATTTGTATGTGTTCATTTCTCTGACTGTGATTGTGTGCTTCTAGTGCTCCCCGGGAGCTGGTAGGTGTGGTGGGTCTGGAGATCCATGCTCAGATCCACTCCAACACCAAGCTGTTTTCTGGCTCCCGGGTCGGGTTCCAGGCTCCACCTAACTCCCTGGTGTCCTTCTTTGATGCCTCCTTACCTGGAACTCTACCTGTAAGTTATAGTGCATCTGATGATAAACATGCCTCATGTCAATAAAGGCTGTTGGTCTATTCGTTGCGTAATAATACAGTTGTTGTCCATCATAACATAATCTGGTCTATGTAACCTAGCCTACAATATGTCGGTGTACATAGTCATTTGACCAAGTAGGTCTAAGTTCCTTTCCTCTTCCTCCTCAGGTGCTGAACAGACGATGTGTGGAGGCTGCAGTGATGACAGGTTTGGCCCTTAACTGTACCATCAACAGGAAGTCTCTCTTTGACAGGAAGCACTACTTCTACGCTGACCTTCCTGTAAGTCAACCCGGACCCCATCTGTCCTCCAATCACAAGCAATCATCAATCACATTTATTTCTAAAAGCCCTTTTTAGGCTACATCAGCAGTTTTTACAAAGTTATTGAATACAGTAACCCGGCCTAAATCACAGAGGTGACAACTTACTCCCCTATTAATAAGTAGCTCTCATCGGTCAAAGCCGCCATCTCTCCCCAAAGTAACGTTCCCATTTTACTTCCTCCCTGTCCCTGAGCTAGGCTATCATTTAATAGTGACAAGTCTTGCTAAACCGGCAGAAAAGCTTAGTGCCAGCGATATCTAGCCAAATGACAGCTGCTGTTTCCTGCAATCTGTTAGCTGTTAGAAATCACGTCGTGGCCAAGTGATATTCACCCTCACCTTGCTGCCAGGCGCTCCTGGGTAATTTTATGACTGACATTTTATGACCTTGACATCAAGACATGTCATTGGAAGAGTCGAAGAGATTCAATAGCAATTGCCCAACAAAGCCTCCTAAAAAGTTTCACTTTACTTTGGAGAGATGGGCAGCCCTAGCTTAATGTGACCTATGTAGAAAGAAATGACCCTGACATTACTCTTGACGAGCTGATGATGAGAAATTGTGGACAGAAAAAGGATGAATTTGAATAATTTAAGTGCCTTAGCGGTATTATACCATAATGGGACTTTCCACTCTCAAGAAAATGACAAGACAGCTAGGAGATTTGTCTGTTCCAGTGCAATCCATACCTTTCCTGTATTCGATGAATGAAGAGTTTAAAAAGCTTCCCTAACTTTGTCCTAAGGTCAAGGTCATGTCTAATGACCAATAGAGTAGCTTGTGAGGTTTATTTTGTGTGGTCAGGGAATGGATTGTGGATCGTCGGGTTGTCGTTGCAGTTGTCTTAATGTTATGGTACGTCAATATCTTGTCAATTAAGAAATGAACTAGATGGCCTAAGTAATTCTAGTTCTTTAGAATGGAAGCATATGATCAACACAAGGCCTGCCAAGCCTAGATTGTTAGAAGATTGAGTTGTCTTTCGAACCCAGCAGTCAGATTCATTGGTAATAATGTTATCGTGAGGCTACAGCTGCATAATCCCTCCCCACAGCAGAGGTAGATTATTGATTTCAAAAACGCCGACATGTATCCCAGGGGTGAAATCCCAGCAGGAAGCTGAAGGATTATTCCCAAATCCCACCTCATCTTGTTTCCCCGTTGTAGATTTTCGGTCCGCTTACTGAGTGTTGCATCACCTCTCTCTTTGGGCTACATTGGGTTATGTTAAAACATGCGCTGTTGAAACGATAGTGCCAGTTAAGTTTTAAATGTTCACCGTGCCCACAAGTGGTACCAATGCTTATAAATATGTTTTTTGCTTACCCTGTAGACAACACTTGTGTTTTACCAGGCCCGGGACATAGACAGGGAACAGGGATGGAGAGTAAAAAGGCCTGTGTTGCATAATGAATCATGCTAATGTGTTAAATTCAGTTGGGAGGGATGTTCATGCTCTCTTCATGATATGTAGAGAGAGAAAATAATAGCCACGATGAGTGAAGCATTAAGCAGCACCTTCTCTATTCAATTATTTTACTAGCAGCCTATGGAAGTAGAGAGAACGAGGACATAAAAAAACATGCATTTATTAAGAACACATATATAGTTGTGCATTATTGATGTGTTCCATGATTTAATTTCACACAACGAACGCACTGCTGCTCATTACATGATTTATGATGCGCTTGCCTGACCAGCAGCAGGAATGAATTGAAGTGGCAGGCAGGTGTTCTGTTATAACAGCTAGCCTCTTCTTAATAACATGCACCAGCAGCTTCACACTAAGCTACTAGCGGATATGCATAATTATACTTTTCTGGGGTGTCTTCTGTGCAGACGTTGTCTCTGACGACTATTTAATGACTCAAATGGATCTGTTTGTGGGGACGTGGATGTACAATAGGTAGGGCTAGTTTAATCAAGGGTTGTAGAGGGGAATAGGTTTAGTGCATCGAATCATGAATCCGTTGAAGTCGGCTTAGATTCGGCGAACTGAATCTGAAAATGACAAATAGCAGTCTAGTTGGAGAGAGAGCTCTCAGGTTTGGATTTACTTTCCTGAACCGACTGAGTGCTTTAATACCAGACTGCTCATTAGGCTTTGGGGCTGGGGTGTGACTACAAGGACCCAGAGGCTTCCAGTAGCAGTTTTATACCACCACTGGTCTGCATCCAACTTCAGCTGCCCTTCATTATACAAAGCACCAACACGTCTTCACTGATTATGCCGGGATTGTAAATGGTCCACCATTTTGGTGGGTGCTAAGCTAACTAACGTAGCCTGTGTGTGAACAGCAATGCATACAGTATGCTAACTAGGAGGCACTTGCGCTAATGAATTACATTTGCATTGACACTGACAGAGCTCTATGAGAGAATGGATTATTCTAGAAAGGGAGAAATCAGCATCTTTTAATGCTATAATCCTGTATTTATAGTACACCGCTGAGACAAAATGGAATGTCTCCCGTGGTCCATTATGCTTGTGCTTGTTGATCAGGTACAGTACAACACACCAGATGGTTATGGCTAATTCACTTTTTTCTCTCCTTTTTCTTGTGTTGCTCATATTTATTCCTTCCCTTTCTTTTTCTTCGTCGGCATGCCAGTAAGTATGATGCATGTTTAGTCTTTCCTAGCGACGGTTGCCGTGGCAACGGGACATAGTGCTACCGTACTCACTTGTGGAATAGCGGCAGCCAGCACAGTGGCACTTCAGAATTAGAGAACAGATAAAATATTCATTCAGTTCGCTTTTGTGACTTTGAACCCCTCTCAACGAAACAACAATAATATTCCAACCGCATAATAATGAGTTGGAGTAACCAGTTTTAGGGACCTATTATCCCCCCAAAGTAACTAACTAATGGCTGGATCTTAGCTCATGTTTAATGCATGGATTGCTATTTTGTTCATACCACTCTTGACCCCTTGAAATATTTAAGGTTATTTCCAAGTTAATTGTAATGGTAAATCGTTGATTATGCAGGCCAAGTTTATTTCGGAATTAACCCCATGTTTTCCTATCGTGACTATAATATAAATGACTTAATTGTATTATATAGTGGATGTAATTAAATACCAATGCCTGGTCCCAGATCTGTTTGCGAGGAGTCCTCTATAGGTAATACCTATAATCGTTGTCATGCCAAATGTCAAGTTTATACAGCATATGAGACCAGGCTATTACATACCTGATAAATGAGACACATTTAGACTGCTGAAGCAAGCACACAGAATTGACCTTTTCTAGTTTCATGTGTTTCCTCCATCCAGGCGGGCTACCAGATCACCCAACAGAGGCTGCCCATCGCGGTGGACGGCACCCTGACCTACAGTCACCTGGGGGGCCGTAAGAGGAACGAGGTGGTCACCAAGAGTGTCAGGATCAAACAGATCCAGTTAGAGCAGGACAGTGGCAAGAGCCTCCACGATGACTACAGGAACCAGACCCTTATAGACCTCAACAGAGCAGGTAGGTGGAGTTTAGCTTCCCATCGGTGTACCTCAACAGAGCAGGTAGGTGGAGTTTAGCTTCCCATCGGTGTACCTCAACAGAGCAGGTAGGTGGAGTTTAGCTTCCCATCGGTGTACCTCAACAGAGCAGGTAGGTGGAGTTTAGCTTCCCATCGGTGTACCTCAACAGAGCAGGTAGGTGGAGTTTAGCTTCCCATCGGTGTACCTCAACAGAGCAGGTAGGTGGAGTTTAGCTTCCCATCGGTGTACCTCAACAGAGCAGGTAGGTGGAGTTTAGCTTCCCATCGGTGTACCTCAACAGAGCAGGTAGGTGGAGTTTAGCTTCCCATCGGTGTACCTCAACAGAGCAGGTAGATGGAGTTTAGCTTCCCATCGGTGTACCTCAACAGAGCAGGTAGGTGGAGTTTAGCTTCCCATCGGTGTACTTCAACAGAGCAGGTAGGTGGAGTTTAGCTTCCCATCGGTGTACCTCAACAGAGCAGGTAGGTGGAGTTTAGCTTCCCATCGGTGTACCTCAACAGAGCAGGTAGATGGAGTTTAGCTTCCCATCGGTGTACCTCAACAGAGCAGGTAGGTGGAGTTTAGCTTCCCATCGGTGTACCTCAACAGAGAAGGTAGGTGGAGTTTAGCTTCCCATCAGTGTACCTCAACAGAGCAGGTAGGTGGAGTTTAGCTTCCCATCGGTGTACCTCAACAGAGCAGGTACCATAGAGTTCAAACACTCATAGACTCCAAGAGGAGTCTACCACAGAGCTCCAACTAGTATATACAGATCTAGATAGGATTTGGCTAGTTAGTCCCTGTTCTATGTAGGCATATGGGGAGTGTATGTAACATCTCTCTCTCCCTCCAGGTGTGGGTCTGATGGAGCTGGTGATGGAGCCAGACATGAGCTGTGGAGAGGAGGCAGCAGCAGCCGTCAGAGAGATGCAGCTCATACTGCAGGCTCTAGGGACCTGCCAAGGAAACATGGCTGGTGGGGAGGCCTGCATTGGACACACACACACACACTCACTAACACACCAGGGAAACATGGCTGGTGGGGAGGCCTGCATTGGACACACACACTCACTAACACACCAGGGAAACATGGCTGGTGGGGAGGCCTGCATTGGACACACACACTCACTAACACACCAGGGAAACATGGCTGGTGGGGAGGCCTGCATTGGACACACACACACACTCACTAACACACCAGGGAAACATGGCTGGTGGGGAGGCCTGCATTTCACACACACACACACACACTCACTAACACACCAGGGAAACATGGTTGGTGGGGAGGCCTGCATTGGACACACACACACACTCACTAACACACCAGGGAAACATGGCTGGTGGGGAGGCCTGCATTGGACACACACTCACACTCACTAACACACCAGGGAAACATGGCTGGTGGGGAGGCCTGCATTGGACACAGGGGCGCCATATTGGGGGGGGGGGGGGGGGGGTTAGGACGATTGTAAGGGCCTGTGACTGACAGGCACCCTAAAAATATATTAGAACGTTAGGTAAAAAAAATATATACATATTAAATTATTAACCTATCATTATTAATATAATATTTTATTTACATTGTACTAATACAACTAACGGTTTCTTTTTCTTTTCTTGTTTTTGGCAAAAAGTAAACATCCAGTGAGCCTCTGTATTGACATCTGTCTCATACCTTCTCTCTTGCTATAGAGGGCCAGCTGTCTCATACCTTCTCTCTTGCTATAGAGGACCAGCTGTATCATACCTTCTCTCTTCCTACAGAGGGCCAGCTTTCTCATACCTTCTCTCTTCCTATAGAGTGCCAGCTGTCTCATACCTTCTCTCTTCCTATAGAGGACCAGCTGTATCATACCTTCTCTCTTCCTACAGAGGGCCAGCTTTCTCATACCTTCTCTCTTCCTATAGAGTGCCAGCTGTCTCATACCTTCTCTCTTCCTATAGAGGGCCATCTGTCTCATACCTTCTCTCTTCCTTTAGAGGGACAGCTGTCTCATACCTTCTCTCTTCCTATAGAGGGACAGCTGTCTCATACCTTCTCTCTTCCTATAGAGGGACATCTGTCTCATACCTTCTCTCTTCCTATAGAGGGCCAGCTGAGAGTGGATGCCAACGTGTCTGTCCACAGACCTGGGGATCCTTGGGGCATCAGGACTGAGGTTAAGAACATCAACAGTGCCCGCAACCTGGCCAGGGCCATAGGTGAGTGCTGCAGAGGGCTTTTCACAATACTGAGCCAAACCAGAGGCGAAGCGAGAAGCTCCACTCGCGTCAATCTGTCCACGCGAGAATGCAGCGATAAGTACACCAAGTGGGGATTGTTTTTGTATGGAGGTCTATGAGAGAGTGTCGGATCTGGTAAGAAAAAAAATGTGATAGAAAATTTGCTAAGTGAGGCTTGTTTGACCTAATAGAAGTTGCATAATGTTTAGGTTGTTACTGGTTGTACTGATATACACTACATGGCCAAAAGCATGTGGACACCTGCTCGTCGAACATCTCACATGGGCATTAATATGGAGTTGGTCCCTCCTTTTGCTGCCATAACAGGCTCCACCCTTCTGGGAAGGCTTTCCTCTAGATGTTGGAACATTGCTGCAGGGACTTGCTTCCATTCAGCCACAACAGCATTTGTGAGGTTGGCACTGATGTTGGGTGATTAGGCCTGGCTCACAGTCGGCGTTCCAATTCATACCAAAGGTGTTCGATGAGGTTGAGGTCAGGGCTCTGTGCAAGCCATTCAAGTTCTTCCACACCGATCTCGACAAACCATTTCTGTATGGACCTCGCTTTGTGCACGGGGGAATTGTCATGCTGAAACAGGAAAGGGCCTTCCCCAAACTGTTGCCACAAAGTGGAAGCACAGAATCGTCTAGAACTCGAAGCGTTAAGATTTCCCTTCACTGGAACAGAGGGGCCGAGCACGAACCATGAAAAACATCCCCAGACCATTATTCCTCCAACAAACTTGACAGTTGGCACTATGCAATGGGGCAGGTTGCGTTCTCCTGGCATCCGCCAAACGGCTGCTCAGTCTGGAAACTCATTTCATGAAGTTCCTGACGAAAAGTTATTGTGCTGAAGTTTCCAGAGGCAGTTTGGAACTTGGTAGTGAGTGTTACTACCGAGGACAGATGATTTATACGCTCTACAGCACTCGCCGGTCCCATTCTGTGAGTTTGTGTGGCCTACCACTTTGTGGCTGAGCCGTTGTTGCTCCTAGACATTTCCACGTCACAATAACAGCACTTACAGTTGACCGGGGCAGCTCTAGCAGGGCAGAATATTGACAAACTGACTTGTTGGAAAGGTGGCATCCTATGACAGTGCCACGTTGAAAGTCACTGAGCTCTTCAGTAAGGCCATTCTACTGCTAATGCTTGCTTGAGTTTGTGCTCAATTTTATACACCTGTCAGCAACTGGTGTCCACAAATTTTAAGTGGTTTTCCACATACTAATTTGGGTCTATTGTCTATTGTTCACACGTGTATCTGCCTGCCTTTCTGCCTTTGCGACAACTACTCCCATTGTTAGGGCAGAGACAAGACCATCTCGTCATTATATAGACTATATTATAGTGTCTCTGGCCAAACTGAGCCGAGCCAAACCAAGCTGTACTGAGCTGGCCTGGTTGAAGCCTTCACCATAGTTGCTGGAACCGTGCTGAAAAGGACCATGTGAATAGACAATATCTGAGCCAGAACAGTTTGGTTCAGGTTGGCACAATAGTGTGTGAAGGGTATATCCTCATTGGCATTGGTGGGGGTTTAGTGGAGGTACTGAAGTGAAGCGGTCACGACCCAGTGGGTCTGGAATGAGCTAGTTGGATGAACACTCAGGGAAATATAGACACACACACACAGAAAGAGAGAAAAAGAGCGAACAGCATGGAATCCTTTTCATGGGCTGTCATCTTTCTGAAACAGTCGTCTGACGGAGGGCTGTGTAATTATGCGTGCACTGCAAGTCAAACTGGGAGTCAAAGATTAGAGACACCATGAGGCACAAACACACACACACACATAAACCGGCCTTATCTGTCTTCGCCTGTGTAAATGTTCTCTCAGACAACTCAGTGAAGTAATTGCCAAAACTTCCTCTTGTCTCAACTTCATACGCCTTTCCATGATTTGTTCTTTCTGAGGTGTTTTATTCCTGAAGGCAGTCGTCACTCTCTCCGCCCACAGGAATCAGAGAAACAGGCTTTCTGTTGACAGGAACTGAAGATGGAAAGGCTTCTGAAGAGACATTTAGTGTACAGGGATAGTTAACATGGACTAGAAAGCACGAGGCCTTTCCTACCCACACAAACTCAGGACGATATAGAATACAACTTTATTGACCATTTGTTTCAGTGAACAACTGAGCACACAGTTTGCATGCCTAACTTAGGCTAAATTGGCTTTCTACAGAACAATAGATTTCCCATCAACACTAATTCCACTTCTACAGAGTTTCCCATCAAAAAAAAATATTTTCTCTCCAACATACTGGAGACGGTGGAGAGTCATAGGGGCCATTGAAATTCTTCACCAGGAGCAGCAGGCCATTAACAGTTCGTGTGATACGAAGTGACTTGGCCGCTTTCATTATTTATCCCAAGAGTAGACTTCCATTTTAGCTTAGTGCAGAGAAGTGATAAAGGGTTTTTAAAAGTCAAAACTCCAGATAGTCGTTTGTCACAGAGAACTAATGTAGCAGCAGTTAGGAGACTTCAGGCATGGCCATGTGTCATGGCAGATGTTGGGAGGATCTAACACCGTGCCAGTTGGCTGGATGCTTGTTTCTGATCAGGCCTGGTGTGTGCGTGTGTATTCATCAACAGACTATGAGATCCAGAGACAGATGTTTGTCCTGGAGAGCGGCGGCACAGTGCAGAACGAGACACGGTCGTTTGATGGCAAGACTGGGTAAGAGGCTTCTAGAACCAACCCTCGAACCAAGTCATGCCGACAAGTCCCATTATGTTACAGTGAGAGTGTTTCTGATAACATGTCAAAAATGTCTATTGACTAAGAATATGATGTTTCGCAGGATACGGTACAATGTACACAGGATGCGTCTCTTTAGGGTTTTAATAATTATTTGGGTCAGATACCACCCCCCCCCCCCCTCCCCATAATCAACTTGTTATGGCTGCAATCCCGTTAACGGGATAATTGTCATCAACAACCGCTGAATTGCAATGCCCCACATTCAATGAATATCACAAAAAATATTTATATTCATGAGATCACAAGTGCAATATAGGAAAACACAGCTTAGACTTTTGTTAATCCACCTGTCATGTCAGATTTTGAAAATATGCTTTACAGCGAAAGCAATCCAAGCGTTTGTAAGTTTATCGATCGCTCGACAAAACATTATGTACACTTAGCATCAAGTAGTTTGGTCACGAAAATCAGAAAAGCAATCAAATGAATCGTTTACCTTTGATGATCTTCGGATGTTTTCACTCACGAGACTCCCAGTTACACAATAAATGTTCCTTTTGTTCCATAAAGATTATTTTTTATATCCAAAATACCTCTGTTTGTTTGGCGCGTTATGTTCAGAAATCCACAGGAAAGAGCGGTCACGACAACGCAGACAAATTCCAAATAGTTTCCGTAATGTCCACAGATACATGTCAAATGTTTTTTATAATCAATCCTCAGGTTGTTTTTAAAATATATAATCGATATTATATCAACCGCAAATGTCTTTATCAATAGGAGAGGGAAAGGCAATGGCAGCCCAAACTCTGTTGCGCGAGCAAAACTCATGCAACCACCTGACGCGATGTTATCTTTCTGGCTCATTTTTTCAAAATAAAAGCCTGAAACTATGTCTGAAGACTGTTGACACCTTGAGGAAGCGATAGGAAAAGGAATCTGGTTGATATCCCTTTAAATGGAGCAAAGGGAGGCTATGGAACATGGAGTTTTCAAAATAGAAGCCACTTCCTGGTTTGATTTTCCTCAGGGTTTCGCCTGCAATATCAGTTCTGTTATACTCACATACAATATTTTGACAGTTTTGGAAACTTTAGAGTGTTTTCTATCCAATACTAATAATAATATGCATATATTAGCAACTGAGACTGAGGAGCTGGCCGTTTACAATGGGCACCTTTTCATCCAAGCTACTCAATACTGCCCCCTGCAGCCATAAGAAGTTAAACACTGTATTGCCATCTCCAGTGTGATATTTGATCTCAAGACATTCTCTCTTCTGAGGTTTAATTTGAAAACGTTTTAGTAACTAAGGATGATGAATGAGGCCACTTGGAGTCAGTCAGTGTCTGGTGTTGTGGATCAGCTTGCTAGCGAGGGTTGTAAAGCCCATGAAATGAGCTGCTCTTCACACAGCTGGGGCCTGCCTCTAATGCGCAAGTTAGCATGTTTCGTCATGAATCTTGTTCTGGAGGCAGCTCTGCAGAGCAGTTAATAGCTGGCACAGCCACAAAGTCATCAAATCTGATTTTAAACCTAACCTTAACCACACTGCTAATATCCTGATGCCTAACACTAACCTTAAATTAAGAACAAAAAGCCCATTTTGACTTTGCAGCTGGCCTATCTAAGGGGAAATCGCGCAGTTCTGCCTCCAGGACAAGACTCATGACAATAAACATCAACCTGCCTATAACACCATCGTGTGCGTGTGTGTGTGCGCGCTGGGCCTGATGGAGTGTGTTTGACAGCAAAGGCCCACAGCTCTGTCATGGTCCAGAAATACACAGAATGACTCGGGGCCCCTCACCTCACACCTGTGGCCCTCGCCCATAGTTACAGCCTCTTCAACATGAACAATTTGCCGTAGTAACTGTTGTAACGAGCGAAACACTATTGTTATACAGTACCTCAAAGCCATAACATGTGTCCCTCTGTTTTACAGTCACACCATTCCAATGAGAGACAAGGAGGGCCTTCAGGACTACAGGTGAGTACAACTCATATTCACTTCAGTATGTTCTAGCAGCACAGCCTCCAGCATGGTGTGTGGTATGATACGATCACCGCTGTAGGGCCTGCATGGAGAGAAGAGGGGGAGCGAGACAGGATGGAGAGGAGAGAGGTCATCGTCACACAAGTGTATGTGTGTGTGACGCAGCCACACAAGTGTATGTGTGTGTGTGTGTAGAGGAGACAGCCCTTTGTCTGACCGTGTGACACACAGGCCTACTACCGTTGTGTTGTGATTGTGTCGTCTAAGAGGCCTGCAGAGATACAGCCAGCA
Organism: Oncorhynchus kisutch; assembly: GCF_002021735.2. NCBI lineage: Eukaryota > Metazoa > Chordata > Actinopteri > Salmoniformes > Salmonidae > Oncorhynchus > Oncorhynchus kisutch. Next base: position 56,454,472 of record NC_034185.2, read on the forward strand.
CTCCGCTCTTATCTTTCTCTACTGCTGATAACAGCTCCCTCTCCATCTTCTCTTATCTCACTCCTGCCTCTCTTTCTCGCTCCCTCTCTCCTCTGTTGTCTTTAACTGTGCTCGCTCTGGGTGCTCCCTCTGTCACACATGCACTCCCACCTCTCCTCTCTCTTCTCTCTCCCCTCGCTCTCTCTACTCTCTTCTCTCTCCCACCTTTTCTTTCTCCTTTCGCTCTCCATCTTTCTCCCCCCCCCCCTCCAGGTTCATGCCGGAGCCCAACCTGCCTCCTCTGATGGTGTACGAGGCGTGCTCTACAGCCCCCCCTGGTGTTGCCCCCAGCCAGGTGGTGGTTCTGGAGGAGGTGAGGGAGAGGCTGCCGGAGCTGCCCAGCGTCAGGAGGCAGAGGCTGGTGGAGACATACGGCATCCTCCCCGAACACAGCTTCACCCTGGTGGTGAGTGACTACTACAGTATGTAGGTGTGTCTGTTTACGTCCAACTGAGCAAGTTAATTATAGTTGATGGTAGGTAGGTTTCTCACTCCATCTCTCTGGCTTTCATCTTCTGTCTTTCTGTCTGTCTCTCTCCCTCCCATTTTCTGGCACTCGTTTCTGCTCCCCCTCTCTCCCCCTTCCTTTATCTCTCCATTGTACTCTCTCCCTCACTGTCTCTCAATTTAATAACTACCCAAAGTAACCTATTCTTGCAAAGCCAGTTACCCTGTCTGTGCTTCTGCCTCTGTCCAGCAAGGCGCAGTAGATTGTTGTATATACAGTATCATTGCGTGTGTTTCATTCGGCCTCCTGTTGTAGAATGAGGACGGGCTGATGGACTACTTTGAGGCCGTCGTCAGGGAGACCAAGGCTGGGCCGAGAAAGGTGATTGGCTGGGTGATGAACGAGCTGCAGGGCCTCCTCCATCAACAGAACCTGAGTGTCAGCCAGAGGTGAGACACTCAGTCGTCCTCATCCTCTGTGTCCTACTCTAGCCTCAGTCATTCTCTTTCTTCTCTCCACCTCATTCCTATCATTCTTCCTCTACATCCTTCATCTTGTTTCGCCCTCTTCTCTCTCCCCTCCTCCCGAACTCCTATCATGTGTCTCTCCTCCCCTTCCTCCTCCTCCTCTGTTCGACTCTTTTCAGTCTTGCGTTGACTTCAAACCCCATGTTGAAGATCCTATCTCAGGATCCAACATCTTGGCTAGACGGAGGCCTGAAATCATTTCCATACTGGAAGCATCATTTATGTGCTTTTTCCCTGCGATGTTTCCTATCCATCTTCATGTTGATTCCTTCCGTTATTACTATGGCAGACAGTGAATGTGAATAGAGAATATATCTGGGTAATAAGCTGAGTGTTTTGAGTTGTTTTTCTATATGACTGTTTTTATCCTACACTCCAGACTGTTCTAAGACTGATCAAACAGAGTAAAGTATGATGTGTTTTGTTTTATGTCTTTGTCTGAGAACTAGTGGATGGGTGGGTGTTTGTGTGCCTTTTTGTCGTTTTGAAGAAAGTGAGAGTGGATGTTGACTATGTGTGGATTCGCGTGTTTGTTGTTTGTTTAGCCATATTTCCGTTCATAACTCAGTCAGTGTGTATGTGACTGTGTGTTTCTGGCTCAGTGTGTGTCTGACTCGGGGATTGGTGACAGCAGTGATGATCATGTGCCATGTAGGTGGCAATGGGCTGTCACAGAGAGAGATGGGGCCAAATAGCCTCTCATTATAAGCACAGTGACTCCGGGGTAGATAGACACCATCACACAGGAGAGGATAGACTGGGTCTAATGACATCTCCTGTGCCTTCTCTCTCTCATATCTCTCTCTCTCTCTTCCTTCTCTCGCTCGTTTGCTCTCTCTCATATCTGCCTCTCTCTCTCTCACATATCTGTGTCTCTCTCATATGTGTCTCTCTCATATCTGTGTCTCTCATATCTGTCTCTCTCTCATATGTCTCTCGCTCGCTCCCTCTCTCAGTCCGATCTCTCCTCAAGCTCTAGCCCAGATACTGAATCTCCAGGAGAATGGACAAATCTCTTCTTCTATCGCCAAGCAGGTGAGAGATAACAAGATGGCATAACATCCTAAACATTTAATGCAAAGTCCATATGTGTTACTACACTGAGTGTACAAAATATTAACACTTTCCCTGACAGACTGGCCAGGTGAATCCAGGTGAACGCTTTGATCCCTTATTGAGGTCACTTGTTAAATCCACTTCAATCAGTATAGATGAAGGGGAGGAGACTGGTTAAAGAAAGATTTTTAAGCCTTCAGAGGGTGAAAGGGCAAGACAATAGATTTAAGTGCCTTTGAACAGGGTATGGTAGTAGTTGACAGGCGCACTTGTTTGAGTGTGTCAAGAAGTGCAAAGCTGCTGGGTTTTTCACACTCAACCCGTTTCCCATGTGTATCAAGAATGGTCCACCGGCCTCCTGGGTGGCGCAGTGGTTAAGGGCGCTGTACTGCAGCGCCAGCTCTGGGTTCGCGGCCCAGGCTCTGCCGCGACCGGGAGGTCCATGGGGTGACGCACAATTGGCCTAGCGTCGTCCGGGTTAGGGAGGGCTTGGTCGGTAGGGATGTCCTTGTCTCATCGCGCACCAGCGACTCCTGTGGCGGGCCGGGCGCAGTGCGCGCTAACCAAGGTTGCCAGGTGCACGGTGTTTCCTCCGACACATTGGTGCGGCTGGCTTCCGGGTTGGATGCGTGCTGTGTAAAGATGCAGTGCGGCTAGGTTGGGTTGTGTATCGGAGGACGCATGACTTTCAACCTTCGTCTCTCCCGAGCCCGTACGGGAGTTGTAGCGATGAGACAAGATAGTAGCTACTACAACAATTGGACACCACGAAATTGGGGAGAAAAAGGGGTAAAAATCCCCCCCCCCCCAAAAAAAAGAATGGTCCACCACCCAAAAGACATCCAGCCAACTTGGCACAACTGTGGGAAGCGTTGGAGTCAACATGGGCCAGCATCCCTGTGGAACGCTTTCAACACCTTGTAGTGTCCATGCCCTGATGATTTGTAGCTGTTCTGAGGGCAAAAGGGGGTGCAACTCAATATTAGGAAGGTGTCCTTAATGTTTTGTACCCTCAGCGTATATTATCATTTTTAATTGAGGTTTAACCTGAGTGTTTCATTGCTCCATACAGGTGTTCCAGGAGCTGTGGAAGACCCCAGGTAAAACAGATCGTCAAGGAGATCGTCAAGGAGCAGGACCAGGGTATGGTCAACGACAGCACAGAGATCCACAGCATTTGCCAGAAGGTGGTGGACTCACACCCAGACCAGGTGCGGCCAACCTGGGCAAGAGCTGCCACAATGAGGGCAGGTAGTTTGCCCCTGGTGATGCGTTGGGCAGACCACACCACCCTCTGAAGAGCCCTGCGGTTAGAGGCGGTGCAGTTGCCGTACCAGGCGGTGATTCAGGCCGACAGCAATTGTGCATCTGTAAACGTTTGTGAGGGTCTTAGGGGCCAAGCCAAATTACTTCAGCCTCCTGAGATTGAAGAGGCGCTGGTGCATCTTCTTCACCACACTGTCTGTGTGGGTGGACCATTTCAGATTGTCAGTGATGTGTAAGCCGAGGAATTTGAAGCTTTTCACCTTCTCCACTAAGTTTGTGTCTCCAGAAGTCCATGATTAGCTCCTTCATTGTTGTCATTAGGAGAGAGAGAGGTTATTTTTCTGGCACCACTCCTCCAGGGCCCTCACCTCCTCCCTGTAGGCTGTCTCGTCATTGTTGGAAATCAGGCCTACTACTGTTGTGTTGTGATTGAGTTAGAGGTGTGCTGGCCACGCAGTCATGGGTGAACAGGGAGTACAGGAGGGGGCTGAGCACACACCCTTGTGGGGCCCCCGTGTTGAGGATCAGCGAAGTGGAGGTGTTGCTTCCTACCGTCACCACATTGGGGGCAGCCCGTCAGGAAATCCAGGACCCAGTTGCACAGGGCGGTGTTCAGACCCAGGTCCCTGAGCTTAATGAGGAGCTTGGAGTGTACAGGGTCATTGACTTTTTACTAGTAGCCAGTCTTGATAGAATTCTGTTGATGATCAATAAACTAAATGCAAACGTAAGTATTTGTGACTTATGCTGCTGTTACTGTTCCTCCTACAGGTCCAAGCCATCCGCAGTGGGAACAAGAAGGTTCTGAACAAGCTCATGGGTCTGGTCCAGAAGGAGACGAAAGGCAGGGCTGACCCAGTCCTGGTACGGGCCATCCTGGAGCAGAAGACCTCCTGAGGACTAACTAACACTGTCTGTGGCCACCTTGACTGCCTCAACCTTGACATGCCTGGTGGAATATCAAACTGGTTCAAGAGGCAGAAAGCATGACATCATTATGGCTTCATCATAGTTAATGTCCTCTGGTCAAGAGGATTATTGTTGCTAAATCAACTGTCTCTCATGTTGTCTTCTGGCACCGTAACCGCCTTTAAGTTGTTGTATTGTAACTTTTATTTGTGTACATAAATATATTCTAATTCTCTTTGGAGTGTGCCCACTTATCCCCTCCCAAACACACACTTCATCTAAAACTGTCAAGGGAATGGCATACACATCCTCCATGATAATCACACTTTAAACAGAGCCATTCTGGAATCCCTTTGCAGTTTGGAACACTCTGAACCCACCAATGGCGAACACAGCTAATAAAGGTATGGCCCATTACCAGGCAGTTTGGGAGTCGTCCCAGAAGTCATCTTTCTGCTTTTATCACTGTCCTCTGGCAGCACTGAAATGAATCAGGAGAGCAACAGAGGACTGAAGTACTATATGCAATGTATCTCCTGATACTCCCTCTAAAATGGATCGGATTAGGAATGATTTAGAGGTCAGTGTTCAGTCAGAGGAGAGAGAGGAAGTAGTCATGAGTAGTGAGCGCCCCCTTGTGGCTGTCAAGTGAAGGAGATACATCTCTATCGTTTAGCCTTCTATGCTTGTCTCTAGAGATAGGCATCTCTTACATTCAGTTGGCTTGAATATTGAGTTTTGTCAAATCATGCGGTAATTCAATACTGGTTGGCTGTGTGCATGTGACTTCAGTTTGGTAAAGTAGGTAGTTGCCTCCCATTCATCCCCTTTGTTTCTATTGAATGCCGTATGCAGTGACCTATATAAGAAGTATTGTACATAACACAATTGGACTTCTTGATTAAAAAAAAGAGGGTTTGTGGCTGGCTGCTGTTTCAGTGCCTGTGAAGAAGACCTAGTTTTGAACAGAAGCTGGGTTACTGGATGAATGGCTGTCAGAAGCCCTGTTTATACCTGCTGTTAACATTCGTCCTGATCTTGTCCGTGTAGACTTCGATCTGATCACAATGCGTTTTTTAATCGTCCATAAATGTGGCCAGAATCAGAATTGGAAAAGATGAGGACAAAGGCTGCATGTTAGAACCAGGTATGAACAGGGATAGAGGGGGGATTGTTTACTAAACGAGGCCAGTGGAGTCCACTGAACAAACCATTGAAAACACAACCACTTCTGGGCGAAAGAAGCGGAAAGAAAAAATGTGTTTTCCCTGTGTTTTGCATTTGCCGAGGTGAAGCTAAAATATACATTTGGGTAGAGAAGCTGTCAAAACACATGACATATTTCTGTTCTTCAATAAAAACGTATTATAAAGAATACAATACATGTCTTTATTCAAATAATTCCTTGGAACCTCTGACTTTAATGACAGAAGAATACACACTGGAGTAACCTGACAAGGTCACCGCTGGCATCTAAAATGGATGCTAATAGTTGTAGAAAAGGGAGAAACTAGACTACTTATCTTTGGAATGAAACCTCTACGCAACTGAAGAGAACTGTGTCTCTAAATTTGGTTGAAGTAAATGTGCTCCACACAACATTCTACTACTAGAAAATATAGAGTACATCACCAAATTTAGAAATGGCAAGAAATTATGCATTCCATAAACTGTCCATCGGTCTAATTTGTGGACTAGTTCGAGCAGACAGTGGTATATTTTTGCCTTTGCAGCTGCATCCACATTCATCCTCTGGGTCATGTTCATTAGGATGCATCATAGGAAAAGGTTTTGCAAAAGAAAACAAAAAAAGAGCATTTCTAAATGGATAAGCTCACTTTTATGCCTACTGAACATGACCATGCTTAGCCCAGAGTAGACACTAAACAACAGGAGGAAATTCATTCAAAATTCAGGCACCAATTTTTAGGTAGTTCTTCCTTAACATACCGATTTAATAGGGACAGACATTGTAACAAAATGTCTCCTTGGTTGAAATCAAAACCTTAAATAACATTACATCAATTAAAATCAAGGCTATTTATTTGTTGCTAATGGTAGCCCATGTCTTAGTCTGGAATTCAAACTTAAACATTCAACGCTAAAATGAATGTGCCAAATCATCAATGAACCAACCAACAGTGATGTATTCCAATCTTCCCAACTTGACTCATAAAAACATACAAGAAACATGCATTCCCTAATACAGCAACAAGAAGACAGAACTCAAGTTACAACTTCTGTGAAAAAAATATGGCAAAAGAACCTCTCTCTACAAAACAGTTCCATTATTGTGACATTAAGTACATTCTGTATTAAATACCAACCCCATCAGGAAACAAAACGTAATAAAGTACTCTTTATACCTCAAATATCAATAATGATTTGCATAGTGTGCTGCTTCCTTGATTATTTTTCCCAATTATATACATAAAGTACTAAAATAAGGCTAAGACATTGAGGGCTTCCCAAACGGCACCCATTACCCCATATAGTGCACTACTCTTGATTTATATGGTCAAAAGTAGTGCACTACATAGGAAATAAGATGTTGTTTTGGATGCAAACATTGAGTGCATCACCCTGATATGGAAAGCTCCTTTTAGAGAGATATCATTATAAATAAAGTGCATTCAGTGGACAGGACCTGGTGCACCATGGGAAAATGGAGTTAGCTGCAGCATTAAGAATTGACGTCAGAAGAACCCAGTGTCCTTAAGTACACCCCTAAATAAAATAAAAACTACTTCTAACTTGAATATCTAATGTGCATTGAAAACATAACATAATTGAAATAGGTCTATTGAACAAAGAAAGTCTTTGATTTAAGGTATTTAGCGACACACAAAATTGTTTTGTACAGTGAGCCTGATAGTCTAACTTACTAGACCTCTTCTTCAGTCAAGAGTTTTGAATAACAACGATCACCGGATACATAGCATTAGAGAATGCCATGGTCTACACCAACTCATAAAGTAAGTATGAGATGAATGGGACTCCCACTAGCATCCCACTTCTAACACCAACGTGCTAACCAGTAGTTTAGAGGGGTGCTGCTAGGGTACTTGTTACTGGTACCCCGTGTTAACAACCAAGTTAGTGTTACTCATTGTGGATTTATTATTACTTTTCCACTATTTCTCTATTTTCTTTCTCTCTGCATTGTTGGGAAGGGCCCATAAGTAAGCACTTCACTGCTAGTCTACACCTGTTGTTTATGAAGCATGTGACAAATAACATTTGATTAGTGATGAATACTCCGCAGGGAGAGATCCTGACAAAATAGGCTCCTGATTATTTCCAGTACAGCATGCAACCCCAGGGTGACAACACAGCACAAGAGATTTCGGTAAGGCCACGTATAAGTCCCCATTGTATGGTGGCCATCACTACAAGACAACTAGAGCTGGTCACTGGAGAGGCTGTTGCTACAAGGGCAGTACATTGACATTTATGAATGCAATATTGTAAGTCTAAAAGCCTAAAGGGACAGATGATGTGCCCTTTGTGTATCATTAACTTCCCATTGTTCCATTCAGTCTGTTCCATTCTATTCAGTCTTTGGTCGATTCGCCCCAAGCTTCCATTTCAGCATTCTTATTGGTTGGTGCAGGGGTTCCACCAAAGGCTTGAAGTAGGTCAGTACTTTCCAGTCATTATAAATCACATCACATGACCTGCTCCTTGGATGTGACATAGGCCTATGCATACAACTCTCTGAGGGCAGAACCATATACACGAGTCTGTCTGAGGGTATCAATGGCAAATGCATCAAATGGGTGAGAGATTCCTGTAAGTTATGTGTTACTGTATATGGTGTGGTGTGGGGGCTGTGCTTTGGCAAAGTGGGTGGGGTTATATCCTTCCTGTTTGGCCCTGTCCGGGGGTGTCCTCGGATGGGGCCACAGTGTCTCCTGACCCCTCCTGTCTCAGCCTCCAGTATTTATGCTGCAGTAGTTTATGTGTCGGGGGGCTGGGGTCAGTTTGTTATATCTGGAGTACTTCTCCTGTCCTATTCGGTGTCCTGTGTGAATCTAAGTGTGCGTTCTCTAATTCTCTCCTTCTCTCTTTCTTTCTCTCTCTCGGAGGACCTGAGCCCTAGGACCATGCCCCAGGACTACCTGACATGATGACTCCTTGCTGTCCCCAGTCCACCTGGCCATGCTGCTGTTCCAGTTTCAACTGACCTGAGCCCTAGGACCATGCCCCAGGACTACCTGACATGATGACTCCTTGCTGTCCCCAGTCCACCTGGCCATGCTGCTGCTCCAGTTTCAACTTCCACCTGACTGTGCTGCTGCTCTAGTTTCAACTGTTCTGCCTTATTATTATTCGACCATGCTGGTCATTTATGAACATTTGAACATCTTGGCCATGTTCTGTTATAATCTCCACCCGGCACAGCCAGAAGAGGACTGGCCACCCCACATAGCCTGGTTCCTCTCTAGGTTTCTTCCTAGGTATTGGCCTTTCTAGGGAGTTTTTCCTAGCCACCGTGCTTCTACACCTGCATTGCTTGCTGTTTGGGGTTTTAGGCTGGGTTTCTGTACAGCACTTTGAGATATCAGCTGATGTACGAAGGGCTATATAAATAAATTTGATTTTGATTTGATTTGATTTGATATCAGAGCCCGACGTTTTTATATATTGGTTTGGAAAAATATATTAGCCTCAAATATATATATATATGTATATATAACCCAATTTAAAAACTGCCTCAGGGAGAGAGATAAAAGACGAGTGAATCAATCCAAGAGGTATAGTCTTCTTCGTCAAGTAGTGGAAAACATGAAAAACTTTCAAAGAGTCTTTTTAAAACTTTTAAAATGACCCGAGTGGACACAACAGGTCAGGGACAGACACTCACTCCTTCCCTGTGAGACAATGCTACCATAACATTATTAAAACATAATAATAATAATAATAATGTTATTATAACATTATTACAATGTTATTATATCGTTACTCCTCCATAGGGACGTGCGATAGTATTGAGTGCTCCTGCGCAATGGCCGCCAGTTCTTTGAGGAACTCTGTGAAGAGGACGGTAGCGAAGACCTCGGTCCTGGCCAGGGAAATGGTCTTGGGCTGGGGAGGAGGAGAGCTCTTCATCATCCTTCCTGCCTCCAGGGGGGAACATTCTCGGCTGTCTCCGCTGTTTGTATCTGTGGAGGGTAAGTAAATAGAAATGAAAAATAAAACATTAGTAATAGTAGCATTTAACTGCAGTTGGACATTGTAGCGAGCTCATGTTAGTCCACTTGAAAGAAGAAATTCTCCCTTTTATATCAGTCTCATTTTTCTTTTTAAATCTCATGCAATCTTATACCAATACATTCCTTGCTCAGAGAGAAAGCTTGCATATAAAATGGTGGGGAGAAACCAGTGGGAATGCAGTAGACTGGAGAAGTATGAGAAGAAGAACGTCAGAAGGACCTGAGTTGTTTCTGCAACGCTTCATGACCAAGCTGAATATATTCTCGAGGAGGAACCAAACAACACAAACTAAGCACAGATACAGTTTTAATCTTTCAGTGGTGCTTCATTGCATTGCAGTGATTAGAAACAACGTTATTGCTAGGCTTATTACTGGTCTTATGATCTAGGATATTGCCTCAAATCCTCTGGAAGCTTTGCCTGTATCTATTCTAATCTCAATGACCTGGCTATTGGCTACAAAACAGACCTAGCTCACAATAAAGCTAAGAATTCAACATTGAACAATGTCTATTCAAACAAAACATTTATACTACCAGTAGTAACAGTACACAGTTATACGGTTGTTATAAACACTATGTATCCTGGCAGGGAAGCCATTGCGTTAGCTTCAGAACATCTTTACTAACATGGAACCGGATATGTAGGACAAAGCATTATGGGTACTGTAGTCAATCAAGTCTCACCTTGACCCTTGAGTGAACTCTCCCTGGCCAGGAGGCAGTGCTGGGCGGAGGTGATCAGCTCTGGGAAGTCCTTCTTGGTCGAGGCCTGCTGCTCTATCTGGTTCTTAAGGGATGCTAGTACCTGATATGGAAACACATATATAGTAACATCAGTAGAACATCAGACAGGAAATACAGTGCCTTCAGAAAGTATTCACACCCCTTGACTTTTTTGTTGTGTTACAAAGAAGGATTAAATATGGATTTAATTGTAACGATCTACACCAAATACTCTGTCAAAGTGGAAGAACAATTTGAACATTTATTAAAACATTTATGACAAATAAAACACTAATACATCTTGATTAGATAATTATTCACCCACTGAGACAATACGTGTTAGAATCACCTCAGTCTTTCTGGGTAAGTCTCTAAGAGCTTTGCACACCTGAATTGTACAATATTTGCCCATTATTATTCAAGATATTCTTCAAGCTCTGTCAAGTTGGTTGTTGATCATTGCTAGAAAGCCATTTTCAAGTCTTAGCCATAGATTTTCAAACCGATTTAAGTTAAAACTGTAACTCGGCCATTCAGGAACATTCAATGTCCTCTTGGTAAGCAACGGCAGTATAAATATGGCCTTGTGTTTTAGGTTATTTTCCTGCTGAAAGGTGAATTAGTCTTCCAGTGTCTGTTGGAAAGAAGACTGAATCAGGTTTTCCTCTAGGACTTTGCCTGTGCTTAGCTGTATTCCATTTATTTTTATCCTAAAAAACTCCTTAGTCCTTGACGATGACAAGCATTCCCATAACATGATGCAGCCAACACCATGTTTGAAAATATGAAGAGTGGTAATCAGTCATGTGTTGCGTTGAATTTGTCCCAAACAAAGCTTTGTATTCAGGGCAAAAAAGTTATTTTCTTTGCTTCATGCTTTGCAGTATTACTTAACTGTCTTGTTGCAAACAGAATGCATGTTTTGGAATATTTTTTATTCTGTTCAGGCTTCCTTCTTTTTACTCTGTCATTTAGGTTAGTATGGTGGAGTAACTACAATGTTGTTGATCTATTCTCAGCTTTCTCATTACACAGCCATTAAACTCTGTAACCGTTTTAAAATCATCATTGGCCTCATGGTGAAATCCCTGAGCAGTTTCCTTCCTCTCCGGCAAATTAGTTAGGAAGGACACCTGTATCTTTGTAATGACTGGGTGTCACCATGCTCAAAGGAATATTCAGCGTTTGCTTTTTAATTTTTTTATCTACCAATCAATGCCCTTCTTTGCGAGGCATTGAAAAACCTCCCTGGTCTTTGAATCTGTGCTTGAAACGTATTACTTGATTGAGGGACCTTACAGATAATTGTATGTTTGGGGTAGTCATTCTGAAATCCTGTTAACCACTATTATTGAACACAGAATGAGTCCATTCAATTTATGTGATTTGTTAAGCACATTTGTACTCCTGAACTTACTTAGGTTTGCCATAACAAAGGGGTTGAATACTTAGACAATACATTTCAGCATTTCATTTTTTATTACATTTCAAAAACGTTCTACTAACAAAATTCCACTTTGATATTATGGGGTATTTTGTGTAGATCAGTGTCACAAAATCTAAATGAAATCCATTTTAAATTCAGGCTGTAACACATCAGAATGTGGAAAAAGTCAAGGGGTGTGAATAATTTCTGAAGGCACTGTAGCTGCCAGAGCACAGAAAGTACAGGATAAATATTGTATCAAAGCTACAATGAGGTAGTCTCGTTCGGCTATCCTGATCTCACGAGCTTACCTTGAAACAAGATGGTGGATCAATGAGATCACCATGCTGAATTGTTTCGTTTTTTTGTACGCATAAAACATTGTATTGAGAAAAATGAATGCGATCGTTGCATTTCCACAGCGCAAGACGCCTTATCAAAGAAAGTGTACATTTGTTTTGACTGAATTAAGCCAACAGGCTTTGCGTACTTGATGCCAAGAGTATTGCTATACACACTATCAGGTGTAAAACGGGTAGCTTTTGCATAAAAGCATATCACACGATTGAAAACAAAACCAGAGGCATAAACCGGACAAAACAAGGACATTAAACAAGACAAGACACGCTGATGATGAGAGAACCAAACCGTATTCATCTCCATGACAAACAATCCACCTCTTTTAATCTGGACCCTAATGAAAATGAAGTGCCCAGTGTTTGTACGTCAACAACTCGCCATCCCCTTTCATCCCCATCCAAACATTCCCTTTAATGCGAGCTTTCAAACGGCCCCATTCCATTTTGATTTACTTGTTTACACATGCTCTATTCAATTATGCATGAATCAGCCGACAGGAGAGAAAAACACTGTGTTAAAGTCTCACTAGACTTGTTTCACAGCCATTTTGAACTCTGTTTTCATTGCCACGTAAAGTGTACGCCAACTCCCTATCCCCTATATAGTGCACTACTTTTACCCCGGGTCCATAAGGCTCTGGTTAAATGTAGTGCACTATATTGGGAACAAGGTTCCATTTGGGACACAACATAGTATTCATAATCTCCTCTCTAATTAATACTATTCATAACGGATCCCTCCTCTCTAACTTCTAACAGGTTTTCTGGTTGTTTCATGAGTCTCCAGAGGTTTAAACAGCTTAGAGCGGTGAGAGTGAAAAGCAAACAGTTTTTTGGGGGAACGTTTTTACACCTCTAATGCTTACTAAATGGAGCAGAGTGAAATGTTTACTAAGAGAGTTGTCTCTCTTTTGAGTAGGCGTGCATTGCAGTGTCTATGATGAGCATCTTAACAGTAGGACTGTGTCCATCTCTGCCTCAAAGTCAATGAGAGAGAACAAAGGATACAGATAGGCTGAAAGTCAAAACAGTCAGAGATAGATCGACAGAAAGACTGACAGAATTAATGGAATCTAGGAGCGGGAGTGGACACTGGGCTGGTGACAGTCACACTCACAGTCGCGCACACACACACACTATCTGTACCTGATAGAGTGAGCGCACGCTGGGCTGGAACACCATGTTGGTGTTGAGGAGGAAAGATTGCAGCAGGGGCTGGGGGTAGGCAGCCAGCTGGGCCAGTATACCAGTCAGCAGGAGGTTGACATGGAGAGAGTTATCCAGCATGTTCTCCAGACGTGACAACAGCACACTGACAAATGGCCCTACAGGAAGAGAGAAAGAGAGTCTTCACTCAGATTGTCAAACCTGGTTAAAGATCAAGAACAAGCCTTAAAGTAAGGCAGATAATACTTCAATATACACAGGAAGAGAGAGAGAGACTTTACTCAGTCTGAAGTTTTATCTGTCTTACTTTAAGGCTGGTTATTTAACCAGGTTTGACATTCTGAGTAAAGCCTCTCTCTCTCTCTCGCTATGAGTCAAATGCATTGTAAGATAACCACATTGTGATTCTTCAGCAAATTCTTGACACGTGTTAGAGAGCTGACCTTCAAACCTGGTGAAGATATTGTACAAAAGTTAAGGCTTTTATTTCTGAGTGTGTTGTTTTATCTTACCTGTAAAAGGCACAGAATGACTCCTAGTGCTCCCACTGCGGAGCTTGGTCCCAAACAGGGATGAGTGCTGCTTCTCCAGCTCAGGCGTATCCACAGAGAAGGAGCTGAAGTCCACCTCGTCCTCCTCCATGGGGGTGACAACAGGATTCCGGAACTCTTTGTCCACCGTTTTCACATGGCTGCTCCCCCCAGTCCCGGCCTCGTCGCTGCCCAGCGTACGAATCAGCTCCTCGTACTGATCCATGAGGTCGTCCCCCACCTCAGTAGCCAAGGGGCTCTGGAGGTTGGAGTTGTGGTCCGCAACATGAGCTTTGACCTCCTTTGACCCCTTTGTGACCTCCAGGCTGTTGACCTCCATGTTGGTGGGATGGGGTGGAAGACTCAGGCCATTGCTGAGGGGGACCTCATCCTTCTCCTGTAGACTGGATACTTTGAAATGGTCCTCCTCAAGGGTAAATTCTGAGTCCATGTCAGATTCCGGTAGTGTCTCCCTGCTGGGTCTGCGGCGATCCACAGTATCGCGGGCGTCCTTCTTTGCCACAAGGTCGTAGACCATGACATCGTCCTGGAAGTCGGACTCCTCAATGTAGGAACCCTTAACCAGCATGATGGCAGTTCTCCTCATCTCCTGGATGTGTTTGGGCGGCTCGGCTGCAGGCGGCTGTGGAGGTCTACTACTCTCAGCAGTAGCAGCCTCGGGGGGCACCACCGGACCGGCATCATAACTATCGTCCCACTCCAGCTCTAGTTGATTAGTAGGGGCTGGGTCTGTGGTCTGGGGCGGGCAGGGGGGACGAGGCCGTGGATGTGGATGTGACCTCTTGGGGTTGACCGTCTGGGCTTGGCGTCCCCTGGCCCCAGCCTCCTCCAGGGCACTGGGTTGGTACTCCTCTGGAGGGGGGTCCTCTCCATCGTAGGGGGCTGACCACACCTGGCAGGCCCTGGTGCAGCTGCTGATGCCCAGGCGGGCGTTGTAAAGGTAGTGCAGGTAGTTGACGTCCAGGTAGATCTCAGAGCCGATGACGCAGGAGTAGCCCGAGCCATCCTCCTCCAAAAAGGACTCCTCGGTCTCTGAAAAACAGACAGAAAGACAGGGAGCACTACAAGTCAGTAATGAATCTAACAGTGATAGACAGAGAGAGACAGACACACAGAGAGAGAGAGACAGACAAACAGTGAAACAGACAGAGACAGACAAAGAGAGAGACAGAGAGAGAGAGACAGAGAGAGAGAGAGAGAGAGAGAGACAGAGACAGAGAGACAGAGAGAGACAGGCAGACAGGAAACAGAACAAGTCAGTGCGATGAATAATATAACTAATCCTGGCTGACACACTGCGCTGCATGCGTGCTGAATTCACGCACAGCAGAACTAATGACGTTGACAATTAACCACAGGAGGCTAAACTGATTTAATTGAGATTTAATGAGTTGATAAAAACACTTTCTAATAAGGCCTCTTATGTTATTAATCTGACAACATGAGACTTCATGTAAAAATCATACAGAACCATAACTGATGGATGTTTGAATGACTCTTAATAAGGAATAGTAAATGGATAGGAATAATGCATTATCAATATAACGTGTTCTACTACGGGGATAGGAATAATGCATTATCAACAGAACACGTTCTACTACGGGGATAGGAATAATGCATTATCAATAGAACACGTTCTACTACGGGGTTAGGAATAATGCATTATCAATAGAACACGTTCTACTACGGGGATAGGAATAATGCATTATCAATAGAACACGTTCTACTACGGGGATAGGAATAATGCATTATCAATAGAACACGTTCTACTACGGGGATAGGAATAATGCATTATCAATAGAACACGTTCTACTACGGGGATAGGAATAATGCATTATCAATAGAACACGTTCTACTACGGGGATAGGAATAATGCATTATCAATAGAACACGTTCTACTACGGGGATAGGAATAATGCATTATCAATATAACATGTTCTACTATGGGGATAGGAATATCAATAGAACATGTTCTACTACGGGGATAGGAAACTACATTCAGCCACGGGACGGACCATGTTTGTCCGAGCAAATGGGCGGAAAATAATTGTAATAATTTGTACACTGCAAATTGACCACAACTAAGCGCAAACAGAGATTGTAGCTATTATTTTATTTGTGGGAATACTTGGTAACAGATTTCCTAGATTAAACAAATTATTTGCTGAATTCCTGGTGATTTTACAGACTTCTTGGGGAGCCAAATAAAATCCCTTGCGGGGCCAGTTTGGCACACAGGGCGCCTGTTGCCGACCCCTGTTGTACTATAATACACTGCTCAAAAAAATAAAGGGAACACTAAAATAACACATCCTAGATCTGAATGAATGAAATATTCTTATTAAATACTTTTTTCTTTACATCGTTGAATGTGCTGACAACAAAATCACACAAAAATTATCAATGGAAATCAAATGTATCAACCCATGGAGGTCTGGATTTGGAGACACACTCAAAATTAAAGTGGAAAGCCACACTACAGGCTGATCCAACTTTGATGTAATGTCCTTAAAACAAGTCAAAATGAGGCTCAGTAGTGTGTGTGGCCTCCACGTGCCTGTATGACCTCCCTACAACGCCTGGGCATGCTCCTGATGAGGTGGCGGATGGTCTCCTGAGGGATCTCCTCCCAGACCTGGACTAAAGCATCCGCCAACTCCTGGACAGTCTGTGGTGCAACGTGGCGTTGGTGGATGGAGCAAGACATGATGTCCCAGATGTGCTCAATTAGATTCAGGTCTGGGGAACGGGCGGGCCAGTCCATAGCATCAATGCCTTCCTCTTGCAGGAACTGCTGACACACTCCAGCCACATGAGGTCTAGCATTGTCTTGCATTAGGAGGAACCCAGGGCCAACCGCACCAGCATATGGTCTCACAAGGGGTCTGAGGATCTCATCTCGGTACCTAATGGCAGTCAGGCTACCTCTGGCGAGCACATGGAGGGCTGTGCGGCCCCCCAAATAAATGCCACCCCACACTATGACTGACCCACCGCCAAACCGGTCATGCTGGAGGATGTTGCAGGCAGCAGAACGTTCTCCACGGCATCTCCAGACTGTCACGTCTGTCACATGTGCTCAGTGTGAACCTGCTTTCATCTGTGAAGAGCACAGGGCGCCAGTGGCGAATTTGCCAATCTTGGTGTTCTCTGGCAAATGCCAAACGTCCTGCAAGGTGTTGGGCTGTAAGCACAACCCCCACCTGTGGACGTCGGGCCCTCATACCACCCTCATGGAGTCTGTTTCTGACCGTTTGAGCAGACACATGCACATTTGTGGCCTGCTGGAGGTCATTTTGCAGGGCTCTGGCAGTGCTCCTCCTGCTCCTCCTTGCACAAAGGCAGAGGTAGCGGTCCTGCTGCTGGGTTGTTGCCCTCCTACGGCCACCTCCACGTCTCCTGATGTACTGGCCTGTCTCATGGTAGTGCCTCCATGCTCTGGACACTACGCTGACAGACACAGCAAACCTTCTTGCCAAGGCTCGCATTGATGTGCCATCCTGGATGAGCTGCACTACCTGAGCCACTTGTGTGGGTTGTAGACTCCGTCTCATGCTACCACTAGAGTGAAAGCACCGCCAGCATTCAAAAGTGACCAAAACATCAGCCAGGAAGCATAGGAACTGAGAAGTGGTCTGTGGTCACCACCTGCAGAACCACTCCTTTATTGGGGGTGTCTTGCTAATTGCCTATAATTTCCACCTGTTGTCTATTCCATTTGCACAACAGCATGTGAAATTTATTGTCAATCAAGTGGACAGTTTGATTTCACAGAAGTGTGATTGACTTGGAGTTACATTGTGTTGTTTAACCTTTTACGACTAGGGGGCAGTATTTTAATTTTTGGATAAAAAACGTTCCCGTTTTAAACAAGATATTTTGTCATGAAAAGATGCTCGACTATGCATATAATTGACAGCTTTGGATAGAAAACACTCTGACGTTTCCAAAACTGCCAAGATATTGTCTGTGAGTGCAACAGAACTGATGTTACAGGCGAAACCCAGATAAAAATCCAATCAGAAACCGCCTCATGCCAATGACTCCTTATATGGCTGTGAATGAGCTACAAATGAGCTTACGTTTTCTACGTATTCCGCAAGGTGTCTACAGCATTGTGACGTCTTTTTACGCATTTCTGTTGAAGAATAGCCGTAAGGGACCACATTTAGCAAGTGGTCACATGATGTCTGCCGCAGAAAATCTTGCGTAAAATACTGAGGTAGCCATTTTTCCAATCGCTTCTTATGAGAAACCAATTGCCTCGCCGGATATATTATCGAATAGATATGTTAAAAACACCTTGAGGATTGATTCGAAACAACGTTTGCCATGTTTCTGTCGATATTATAAAGCTAATTTGGAAAAAAGTTTGGCGTTGTAGTGATAGCATTTTCCAGACGATTTCTCAGCCAAGCATGATGAACAAACGGGAGCTATTTCGCCTACAAAAATAATATTTTGGGAAAAAAGGAACATTTGCTATCTAACTGGGAGTCTCCTGAGTGAAAACACCCGAAGTTCTTCAAAGGTAAATGATTTCATTTGATTGCTTTTCTTATTTTCGTGAAAATGTTGCCTGCTGCCAGCAGAGCCTAGCATAGCATTATGCCATGATAAACTTACACAAATGCTTGTCTAGCGTTGGCTGTAAAGCATATTTTGAAAATCTGAGATGACAGTGTGATTAACAAAAGGCTAAGCTGTGTCTCAATATATTTAATTTGTGATTTTCATGAATAGGAACATTTTCTAGGGGTATTTATGTCCGCTGCGTTATGCTAATTCGTTTGAGGCTATGATTACGCTCCCGGATCCGGGATTGCTAGTTTAAGTGTTCAAGTGTTATTGGAGCAGTGTGTATATATATATATATATATATATATATATATATATATATATATATATATATAATGTTAACTTTCCAAGGTGATGGGCTGTATCATGGATATCTAGACAGTTCAAACATTTTGGCTGTGTGGTTTGTGTTTTGTTGGTTTTAGGTAAATACCACCTCCACAAATTAGGTCAAAGCGCTCGCCACCAACAATGTTATGACTAGTCGCAACTCAGTGAAGGAACTTTTTGTGTGTTGGAGATTTTGGCTTAGCGTAAAGCTCATTGAAGTTGCGATTGTGAATACAGAAGAGAGGGAAGTGTGAATCAGATTAGGATCAAATGTGATCTTAACTCGTTTCGTCTACTCAGACTAAGCTGCAGCACATGGCCTAAAATCCCAAACACAAATATTCAGGCCACTTGAAACAAAGGCAACTAGATTGCCTATCTCTCGACCTATAATAATGAAACCCATTGTTAAAATCCTTCAGAAGTAACAGTTTATTCCCTGAGAACCATTGAGGCATTCAAAAGATCACCTTCAAATAGAAAGCAACTGGTTAAATAGGGGGTTAATTCCACTTTACTTCTGCATGTGGCACGTTACACTGTCTTGTCCTAGTGATAGGCATATTTAAAGTACAGAACCAGCTAGAAATCTCCAGTGAACCTATCTTACCCATGGTGCCAGTGTTAGGACTGTTGTCTGTGCCCTTTGACCAGAGGATGGAGTCCAGCTGTCTGAGGGGTGGGGGGCTGTGTTCGGGGGAGCAGCAGGAGGGTGTGAGCGCCAGGATCTTAGCGGCCGACACAGAGTAGAAGTCTCTCTCCTTCACCACACGTCTCTGGCTCAGCATCATGTGATTACAGGGGATCAGGTACCTGGAGAACCAGAGGAGGGGGGGTAGATCCTGTTAGGGAGCCCCAGCAGGGGGAACTGAGACTTGTGTTAGGAGGAGGAAGGGGGGTTATGGTTGTAACAAGAAATGCAGATAGGTCGGTGTTTGGGTGTTAAGGAGTAAAAGCTGAGTAAGGTCTCATCACATCGTAAACCAATCAGCTCTGGGAAACTGAATTTGTAAGTGTGTGTACACATCAACTAGGTATACAGGGCCTCCCGGGTGGCGCAGTGGTCTAGGGCACTGCATCGCAGCGCTAGCTGAGCCACCAGAGACTCTGGGTTCGTGCCCAGGCTCTGTCGCAGCCGGCCGCGACCGGGAGGTCCATGGGGCGACGCACAATTGGCCTAGCGTCGTCCGGGTTAGGGAGGGTTTGGCCGGTAGGGATATCCTTGTCTCATTGCACACCAGCGACTCCTGTGGTGGGCCGGGCGCAGTGCACGCTAACCAAGGTCGCCAGGTGCATGGTGTTTCCTCCGACACATTGGTGCGTCTGGCTTCCGGGTTGGATGCGTGCTGTGTTAAGA
Source organism: Oncorhynchus kisutch (assembly GCF_002021735.2). NCBI lineage: Eukaryota > Metazoa > Chordata > Actinopteri > Salmoniformes > Salmonidae > Oncorhynchus > Oncorhynchus kisutch. The sequence goes on from NC_034185.2 coordinate 56,474,427, forward strand.
AGCAGTGTGGCTTGGTTGGGTTGTGTTTCGGAGGACGCATGGCTTTCGACCTTCGTCTCTCCCGAGCTCGTACGGGAGTTGTAGCGATGAGACAAGATAGTAATTACTAACAATTGGATACCACGAAATTGGGGAGAAATTTTTTTTAAACTAGGTATACAAAGAAAGATATCCGACACCCCAAATGTTCTATATAATATCATCATGAACATAGAACAGGCCCCACCCACTCACCTCAAGATGAGCTGCAGCATCACATCCTCACAGTACAGTCCAATGAGAGTCTGGAACAGCGCCAGAGACACAGTACCCAGCTGGAAAACACCAAGAAGATAAGCATCACAAGATGAAACAAAGGCCTCAGAGGACCGGAATACATCACAAGGCTGGATTAACAAGTAAGAGATTACCAAGGCTGAATTTCAAAATGGCTGCCTGTGGCATCATACCTGTTTAAATATTGCAGAGTGACCATGGACAGCCTGAAGTCACAGCTTTTGATGATACTTGCTTATTTATTTTTATTTTACCTTTATTTAACCAGGTAGGCAAGTTGAGAACAAGTTCTCATTTACAATTGCGACCTGGCCAAGATAAAGCAAAGCAGTTCGACAGATAAAACGACACAGAGTTACACATGGAGTAAAAACAAACATACAGTCAATAATGCAGTATAAACAAGTCTATATACAATGTGAGCAAATGAGGTGAGAAGGGAGGTAAAGGCAAAAAAGGCCATGATGGCAAAGTAAATACAATATAGCAAGTAAAATACTGGAATGGTAGTTTTGCAATGGAAGAATGTGCCAAGTAGAAATAAAAAATAATGGGGTGCAAAGGAGCAAAATAAATAAATAAATTAAAATTAAATACAGTTGGGAAAGAGGTAGTTGTTTGGGCTAAATTATAGGTGGGCTATGTACAGGTGCAGTAATCTGTGAGCTGCTCTGACAGTTGGTGCTTAAAGCTAGTGAGGGAGATAAGTGTTTCCAGTTTCAGAGATTTTTGTAGTTCGTTCCAGTCATTGGCAGCAGAGAACTAAGTATCCCTGATGCAACTTCACTTAGTTGGCATGTAACCAGCTAATACTGCCCCTATGTCCTTAATGTGTTATATTTTAGGCATGGTGTATGTCTTGATTAGGTTGGATTGTGTGGAAACAGGTGTATGCCTATCTGTCGGAGTTGCTGACAGCTGAATAATGATAAGAGTAAGGAAATGTCTGTCCATTTGAGGGTTTGGAATGGGGCGACTCACCAAGAGTGAGTCGACCTGGCCAACGCTTTCGACTCTGTCAATCACCGCATTCTTATCAGCAGACTCAATAGCCTTGGCCTCTCAAATGACTGCCTCGCCAGGTTCACCAACTTCTTCTCAGATAAAGTTCAGTGTGTCAAATCAGAGGGCCTGTTGTCCGGACCTCTGGCAGTCTCTATGGGGGTACCACAAGGTTCAATTCTCGGGCCGACTCTTTTCTCTGTATATATCAACGATGTCGCTCTTGCTGCGGGTGATTCCCTGATCCACCTCTACGCAGACAACACCACTCTGTATACATCTGGCCATTCATTGGACACTGTGTTAACAAACCTCCAAACGAGCTTCAATGCCATACAACACTCCTTCCGTGGCCTCCAACTGCTCTTAAACGCTAGTAAGACTAAATGCATGCTTTTCAACTGATCGCTGCCCGCCTGCCCGACTAGCTTCACTACTCTGGACAGTTCTGACTTAGAATATGTGGACAACTAAAAATACCTAGGTGTCTGGTTAGACTGTAAACTCTCCTTCCAGACTCATATTAAACATCTCCAATCCAATATCAAATCTAGAATCGGCTTCCTATTTTGCAACAAAGCCTCCTTCACTCATGCTACCAAACATACCCTCGAAAAACTGACTATCCTACCGATCCTCGACTTTGGCTATGTCATTTACAAAATAGCCTCCAACATTCTACTCAGCAAACTGGATGCAGTCTATCACAGTGCCATCCGTTTTGTCACCAAAGCCCCATATACCACCCACCACTGCGACCTGTATGCTCTCATCGGCTGGCCCTCGCTACATATTCGTCGCCAGACCCACTGGCTCCAGGTCCTCTATAAGTCTTTGCTATGTAAAGCTCCGCTTTTTCTCTGCTCACTGGTCACCATAACAACACCTACCCGTAGCACACACTCCAGCAGGTATATCTCACTGGTCATCCCCAAAGCCAACACCCCCTTTGGCCACCTTTCCTTCCAGTTCTCTGCTGCCAATGACTGAAACAAATTGCAAAAAATCACTGAAGCTGGAGACTTATATCTCCCTCACTAACTTTAAGCATCAGCTGTCAGAGCAGCTTACCGATCACTGCAGCTGTACACAGCCCATATGTAAATAGCCCATCCAATCTATCTACCTCATCCCCATATTGTTTTTTACTTTTTTACTTTTTTACTATTTTCCACACCAGCATTTCTACTTGCACACCCTCATCTGCACATCTATCACTCCAGTGTTAATTTGTCTAAATTGTAATTACTTCGCTATTATGGCCTATTTATTGCCATACCTCCTTACGCCATTTGCACAGTATATATATACTTTTTCTATTGTGTTATTGACTGTACATTTGTTTATTCCATGCGTAACTCTGTGTTGTCCTTTTCAAAACCATCAATGTTAAATGGGCTGCAGGTATCAGAAGTGTTGTTTTCTACCCTGTAGAGTACAAATCAGCCCAGGAGCGTTTTTCACAGTTGAGTAGTCCTGTGAAGAGAGCACTTGAACGTTTCAATTGACAAGCCTCTGTTTGATGTTAATGAATGAAGCCTTTCCAGCAATTCCCCCTGTTTGAACTAGACATTACATTTCCTAATATTTACTTGCCTTGTATCATGAGTCCAACGACTAATTAGATAGTTATTGCGCATTGCCATGGCAACAATCTGCTGTCTTTGATACTGACATTTTAAATATTTGTTTAAATTATTAGGAAACGGCCTCTGGGGAAACTATTTATCTCCAAAACAAGTCTAAGTTATTTTAAACATGACTCACACAGCATAGCAGCAAGATTCAGACAACTTTCTGAAGGATCTAATTTATGTCAGGTTGAGGAGGCCTGGCTATTTACTAAGTGTTATTAGGAGACTCTAGGTTGAAATATGCACAGTAATCAATATGTTTTGCAACTGTGTGCGGTTGTGTGTATTTGTGAGTGCTAGCACGAAGGCTCCCGGATCTGAAAAGGGATGTTGACATATGTGCTGAGCAGGTGCTTCAGCCTGCTGACTCCCTCCCGTACCTGGTGTGTCGATGCGGCTGACCAGAGTGTCCAGGATGTGGACGTTACCTGGAAGGGTGTGTTGATGGGGCTGACCAGAGTGTCCAGGATGTGGACGTTACCTGGAAGGGTGTGTTGATGCGGCTGACCAGCGTGTCCAGGATGTGAACGTTACCTGGAAGGGTGTGTTGATGCGTCTGACCAGCGTGTCCAGGATGTGGACATTACCTGGAAGGGTGTGTTGATGCGGCTGACCAGAGTGTCCAGGATGTGGGCGTTACCTGGAAGGGTGTGTTGATGCGGCTGACCAGCGTGTCCAGGATGTGAACGTTACCTGGAAGGGTGTGTTGATGCGTCTGACCAGCGTGTCCAGGATGTGGACATTACCTGGAAGGGTGTGTTGATGCGGCTGACCAGAGTGTCCAGGATGTGGGCGTTACCTGGAAGGGTGTGTTGATGCGGCTGACCAGCGTGTCCAGGATATGGACATTACCTGGAAGGGTGTGTTGATGCGGCTGACCAGAGTGTCCAGGATGTGGACGTTACCTGGAAGGGTGTGTGGATGTGGCTGACCAGCGTGTCCAGGATGTGGACATTACCTGGAAGGGTGTGTTGATGCGGCTGACCAGAGTGTCCAGGATGTGGACATTACCTGGAAGGGTGTGTTGATGCGGCTGACCAGAGTGTCCAGGATGTGGACGTTACCTGGAAGGGTGTGTTGATGAGGCTGACCAGAGTGTCCAGGATGTGGACGTTACCTGGAAGGGTGTGTTGATGCGGCTGACCAGAGTGTCCAGGATGTGGACGTTACCTGGAAGGGTGTGTTGATGGGGCTGACCAGCGTGTCCAGGATGTGGACGTTACCTGGAAGGGTGTGTTGATGCGGCTGACCAGCGTGTCCAGGATGTGGACGTTCTCGTGGCGGTGGAGGAGGATGAAGGAGAGAAAGGTCTGCAGCAGGATCGGCTCTGACACCGACCGCACGAACAGGTCCAGATAGGCCGTGGTAGTCATCACCTCCTCCAGGGTCAGCTAGAGAGAAACACACAACCATCAGTAGGCTGGATACAAATACACTGCATCCTTCCATCCAATCTTCCTGGAAGTAGTGACTGGTCTGACATTGATCTGGAATGGTGGATGTAATACTGTGCGATCCATGCTGTGTTTATACTGACCTTGTGGAGGGCTGGTGCCAACACAGGCACCAGAAAGCCATTGTAGATGTAGCTGACCAGCTGGTCCCTGATGCTGGGGTGAGCCACCTGAATGACAGCATTGCAGAACTCCAGTGAGTTGAGGAACTGGACCAGGGTGGGCATCTGTAGCCAGTCCTCTCTGTGGAGGCAGTGCCACTCCTCACCGGGCACCTCCAGCTTGGTGGGCAGAGACGAGTAGAGACCGCTCAGCCCCGTGGCCAGCACCTAGAGGAGGGGGAGAGAGGAGAGAGAGACACATTTAGTGGAACCCCTTCAAGTAGGCTATTGCTTACTTACACCATATAAACTGTACACTGTGGTCTGGTATCACGTGACCATGTTGCTGGGAATAACTAGGATCTAATATTATTGTGTGTTTCCTTTCATCTTTGCATGAGTTTCCTTTTGTGCATGTGAAAGATAACTATCCATGACTTTGCACAAAGGGCTCAAATGCCTTGGCAGGATAGAGCGATGCCTCTAAACCAGGGAACTGAATGGGCCTCTGTTCTGACTTCCTGGTACAGGTATATCCCTGTCTCTCCATTGGCTTATCCAGGCAGTAGGAAGCTAGGCAGGTAATCCTGTGACAAAGAGGTATTGTAGCCTACTCCTGCTGTGCAGTTACGTCAAATACTGTTACATAACTGGTTATCGTCCATGTAGCCTGTACAGTCTCTCCACGGTACAGGTGAGATTGAAACCCATTCTGTTGACACTGTTTAAGCACTGCCAAGCTAGATAGTCAGTCCACAATGGCTTAACAGAAGTGTTTGATAGTGAAGATACTAGTCGCAACAGGACAAGTGTTCTGTGGGGGATACTGTAAAAACATTCAGATGGGCAGACATTCAGATGTGCATTGAGGATTACACTTTAGAGAGTTATAGCTAATGGTTTACAGTATAGATTAAATATGAGCATTGAGCAACAAACATTAATTATGAGTGGGGAAGTGTGTGGCACAAATTACTTTTATGCATTTATGTGTTCACTCTGGCTTCACTCTTAGTGGGTTTTATGGCACAGATATAAATGTTTTCCCCTTCCATGCTTTGAGCTGTACTGTATGTTATAAATCTACCAAGTCCCTTCTCTTCATGGTCTCACATCCAAACGACTAGTGTGTGAATCTATGCATGTGATAGGTCAGCTTCTTTGAGAGCTTAATGGACAAGAAGCTTCATCCCCCTTCCCCCTCCTTCAAAGCTGAAAGCGAGTGGAGAAAGGCAGCATTACTAAAATGACCTCTAGTTGATTTGCCTCTGGGTGATTTTTTAAAACCTTTATTTAACTAGGCAAGTCCGTTAAGAACAAATTCTTATTTACAATGACGGCCTACCGGGGAACAGTGGGTTAACTGCCTTGTTCAGAGGCAGAACGACAGATTTTTACCTTGTCAGCTCGGGGATTCGATCCAGCAACCTTTTGGTTACTGGCCCAACGCTCTAACCACTAGGTTACCCGCTGATTTACCTCTAGGTAAACCTGCAGGATTTACCTGTTGCCCGGCTTCATCAATAACAATGGGCATTGACATATGGCTGTGTGATTTAGGGCAGCAGGGTAGCCTAGTGGTTAGAGCGTTGGACTAGTAACTGGAAGGTTGCAAGTTCAAATCCCCGAGCTGACAAGGTACAAATCTGTTGTTCTGCCCCTGAACAGGCAGTTAACCCACTGTTCCTAGGCCGTCATTGAAATTAAGAATTTGTTCTTAACTGACTTGCCTAGTTAAATAAAAGGTCAAATAAATAAAGAGTTACCATCCAAAAGCAAGTGATTTCCCTGGTGAGCTAATGCATCAAGAATGCATCAAGATGGTGGCATGGTTTGATAATTATTCTAATCAACAACACAGGTCAAAGTTACTACATCAGTCTAGTGCAAATCGATTAATATAATTTATAATCATCGACCTGCTTCAAACTAATATTTTTTTAAATAGTTTACAATTTAAATATACAGTCTGAGATGTGTATAAATTATTTTTACAGCTGGGCTGAGTTTAGCCTTTTAATAACATGGGTGTGTTGCTTGTTACATTATCAAAAGCATATGAATACCTCACGTTTAACATACAACAGCACCACTCTCCCTCGACCTGCTTCATTATGCATACAGTAGGCTAAGCATATTTGGGCTATGAATATCATACGCCTATCGGGGGACAAAGAGAGGTCAGGGATATTAACTTGTTTGGTAGTTGGTACAATGAGTTAATAGGACATTGAGTCAAGGGCAGAACCATCATCCATATGACATGTATACAGAGGAGATAGAGAGAGGAGAGAGAGGGGGAGGACAAAGTCTAAACAAAGAGAACAAGAGAAGAGCAAAGGGACAGTGAGACCTAAGAAACATTAATACAGAGCCATAAAATGAGAGTCACAAATCACAGACAGAATGTGAAAGAGACCAAAAGGAGCAAGACAACAGTATCATAAAGACAGACACCTCTCCTCACCGGACAAAAGTAGGTGTTCTCTGCTATGTGCTGGGCCACGCGCTGGTTCTCTGCAGACAGTGACATGATGAGGAGCAGGGCGTCCCGGGCCTGCTGGCCCACCAGGCCCTCCCGGTGGATGAAGGGGATCAGCAGGGAGAAGATCAGGAAGTTGGCCGCCCCCTGGTCTTCGCTGTAATAATAATCACCATAATAATTGATGAGATTTCTAGAGATTTTGCAGTATCTCAAAGCGCTTTACATTGTAAGGTGAGAAGCTCACCTGGTATGGAAGAAGAGCTCCAGGACAGACTGGTCCTTGGCCAGGACACAGCACAGTTGGTTGAGTAATGACACCAGCTCAGCCTCCACCTCCGGGCCAGCTGTCCCCGAGCACGACGACAGGAGCATCATTAAGGGTCGTAACACAGGTTTGTGGTGCAGTAAGGGCTGCCGCGCCTGGCCCACAATCATCTCGTACATCTTAGAAGGAGATTACTTTATTGTCAGTTACTGTTACTGAGATGTGTATTTTTCCTTAATCCCAATCCCCCCGAGACACCCTCCTCACCCTCTGCCAGATTTCCCTGTCAGACCAGGGATTCAACCCCCCCCAACCCTCCAGTTACCGACCACCATCTCTAACCTCTACACCTACCTTGAGTTGCTCCAGTTTCATATCATCAGTAAACTGTCGTCTCAGGCTCCACAGGAAGAGCCTCTCCATGACGTTCTCCATCACCACAAACTCCAGGATGGGTCCCATGGCTCCCGCCTGGCCGGCGTCCTCCTCCATGAGCAGGAACAGCATGTGTTCCACGTAGTTCTGCACCGCGCTGGCCTCGTCCCCCGGGATGGGCCCGCCGAAACGCATGGGGCCGCCACTGGAGAGGCCAATGACACCAAGGGCAGCCATGTTGCTGCTGGTGTTGCTGCGGAGAGGATCATGCTTCTCCAGGATCTTTACCACCTGAAGGGACAACGGGGGAAGGTACAGGGTTATGTCCATAGAAATGAATATAGTACCTGTATATCTGTGATAATTTCACCTTCATTTTACAAGGAAGAAAATCAAATAAGATGAGATAGTTCTCGCAGTGAACTGAATATTGTCTTTGGTCAACTTGAAGTTTATTCAATAACCTCGATAGACCAAGGTTAAATAAATCAACTAGCAATAGAGACACAAAGCTATTACAGTATGCCATTGCTACTGTCATCGTAACAGTTGAAATCAAATTAGCAAGTTATTTCATTGCATGTACACCAGAGTATAAGACAAACTCTCTCAGACTCTGCCAAAGTGCTTACAATGATGTTCAGGATAAATTAGATTGACTGAAACATGTTGGTTTGTTATGTTGGCAATATTCTCTCGGGAGGACTCATAAGTGACAGTTAATAATCGTCATCGGACAGCCTGCTGCTGCCTTTATTGATCTAGATGAACACAACAGTCTCTATTACAAGAGGAAGAATTGAGAGAGAATACAACTCAAGTCCTACGGGAAATAAATCGGGGAAAGCTGATGCATCGTTTGTGATTTTACGAAGATTACATTTGCCTGAGTCATGTCAATATAATATCTTAAGCCCAGGCAGTTACAATTGTGTATAAATTGGGTTTGTGATATTCCAAACCCACTGTTGCCTGCGGAATTCTGTACTGAAATGTAAATGAACAACCACAAATCAAGTGACATCGCATTTATATTGACAGTGAATCATAAACAAAATGAATGCTGACAGTGACATGCACATAATATAAATATATTGATGGTAAATCGGCTTGATATGAAAGTGTATAAGGCTGTTTTGTCCTCTATATGAATACTTATTTTCCACTATAATTTGCAAATAAATTCATTAAAAATTCTACAATGTGATTTTCTGGATTTTTTTTCTAATTTTGTCAGTCATAGTTGAAGTGTACCTATGATGGAAATTACAGGCCTCTCTCATCTTTTTAAGTGGGAGAACTTGCACAATTGGTGGATGACTAAATATTTGTTTGCCCCACTGTATGTGCCTTAGTGTCCCTCTCTAGTAGGATCCCCCTACATAAGCCTCACTAATGAATACAGGACTGTGTTCAGTAGGCCACAATGCATGTATTCTCATTGGACAGGTTCAGGTAGTACCTCCCTGTTTCACGAAGTTTCAAAACATTCCTTTAATGAACACAACCCAGACATGGGAGGAACCATTCATAGAGCCACAACAATGAGCTCACTGTCCCCACCAGGCCCTGCTACCATGGCGATGGGAAGTCCACTGAGAGCAGAGGGAGAGCCAGACTGGCTGACTGAGACAGAGCCCCCAGGTGACTGATTGATCCAGGCATGATAGCGTGATAACCGCACAGGATGAGTGAAGAGAGGGAAGGAAGAGGGAGGGGAGTAGTGATGGGTGTCATATTAAAGTTGCCACTTCCTTCACTCATGTCTGTCTACAATCCTGTCGGGTATTTCTGGTGTAACAAATAGCTTTGAGGACATAGCTGGGTAGCACAGTAGGACTATAGATGATCAAGTGGCCTTTTCTAACCACTGACTGGACTGACTAGTAATACATGGAGGTGGAGGCATGGAGCTGTCAGGATAATGGATAACATGTACTGGTACATAGAGATAAATCAATATAGTTCCCTTTGTGTACTGGTATCTGTATAGAACCATAGTGAGATGAAACAAACTGTTGCCCAGAACATATTATCCTGTCCTGGGTAACCCACTACACTGAGTGAATAACATCCAGCTCTCTCAGACATCCTAACAAAAGGACAGTGATTTTACAGGGGTCTGGAGAGGGAGAGATAAGGCTGAAGCCATTGACTGTCAATGAAAGTCTACCTATTTTTCTGAAATGTCAACAATGTTCCTCAATACAGGGTCCCGGGGGGTGCCTACTTAGCAGGCTGGGCTTTTCCAGGAATTCTAAGACCCAAACTCAATAGCACTCCTATCACACTATTAATTAGCCAAAATGTAGCAATTAAGACTCAGCTGGAGCCGTATTGTAGTGCCAACCTGCCTGCAGAGGGTCCAAGACCTAGAAATGTCCTACATTTCAGAATATGATTCTGTTGAAACCCTTAACAGTGCACTTCACAGACCTAACATTTATATTATCCCATAGAGCGGCGCACATTTGGCCCAACGTCGTCCTGGTTAGGGTTTGGCCGGGGTAGGCCGTAATTGTAAATAAGAATTTGTTCTTAACTGACTTGCCTAGTTAAATAAAAGGTTAAAAATAAATTTAAAAATGATAAATGCTGAGAATGATACACAAAAATGAAACAGATTGAACATAATTTCAGGCTGTTCTACGTCCAGCAACGTGAGCTCCAACCCCATTTGACAGTAAATTATGTTTGTGTTTCCAGGCCTTACTATATTCTATTCTCTGTAGCTGAGAGGAGTGGAGACTCCTGCAAACTCCCTCCCACTGGGCTGAATAGAGAAGGGAGGAGCCAGTAGACAGTCATTATTTCAGTTACCACAATGAGGTCTGGGGCTCAGAGGGTTCACGTTCAAGGGCGGGATTGTAGGAGTTTAGGTTGTAGGATTTAGGAAATGTTTGTGTTATAGGTTCTGCGGTGGGGTTTGGAGTTATGGTTCCAATTATAAGAGTTTGTGGAAGAGCTTCTGGGTTAAAGTGATTGGGCTACAATGATATGTATTTAGTGTTCTGAGGGTTTGAGTTAGGGTCCGGGTTCTACAAGATTGAGCTATACAAGTTAAATGAGGGTTTTGAGCTGAAGTTATATCTAAGGTTACATACAGAGTAGTGGTTTTGTTTACCTGTGCCCAGTGGTTCTTGAACACGATCATGCAGGTCTCTGGGTCCACCCCTTTCAGGACCAGGGCCTCCCCCTGTCTGCCATCCCTGTTTCCGTTGGCAACCATGGAGGCCATCATCATGGTGACCAGATCTTGTGTGGGTTAAACCATTACGCAGGACGGAGAGGGGTAGAGGGGGAGAGTTCTCACTGGAGACCGGCTGAGACCACTTGCACAGGGGTGTGAGGGAATACTGGGCATCTGCAGAACACAGAAAACATCATGTCATCATCCTGTACATGCAGATGGAGAATCAGTAGTTTGTCATTGTTCAAACCTGTAACAATACATACTATGGCATACTGTAGGAGTAGCTGACAGATTAAGACTACTGTTAGCACAGGACAGATTAAAGACTACTGTAGCCATAGGACAGATTCAGGGTGATTGGTTGGGACATTCACAGCAGCTAGGCATGTGAGAGAAAAGAGAGGGAAAACAGTGACAGGGCAGAGGAAGAGAGCGAGCAAGAGAGGGAGACACTCAGCCGGTGGCACAACCCATGCCCTCTATTCCTCAACTCGACAAGTGCCTGCCAAAAATACTTACCAAGGGAAAAGTGGTGATGGCTTTGTAATAATATAAGCCATTTAGCAGACGCTTTTTTCCAAAGCGACGTACAGTCGTGCTCGCACACATTTGTAAGTATGGGCGGTCCCGGGAATTGAACCCACTATGCTGGAGTTGCAAGCTCCATGCTCTAGCAACTGAACTACAGAGGACCACAGATTTACAGACGTAACGCCTCGCTAGTAGGCTACAATGCACAGTGAATTCCATAAGGTCCCAGTGACACCACTTTCATCACCCATTCACTCATCTTGTGACACCAGAAGAGATTATGATGCATGACAATAGAGTGTGTATTACCAGCTAGTGGGCCCGCAAGAACTAATAAAACACTATTCTTTCCATGAATGGTCTGGAACTGTTTTGGTATGTAAAATATGTCGACTTTGTCTGTAGCCTAAAGTTATGTTGATTCTGTTGGTTCTAGCTCTGTCCAGAAGCGCCTGTGAAAATATGTGTCCCTCACATATCTAGAGAGTGAGGTCAGGTGTTCGTTTCTCACACTGCTCATCAGTCGGGAACCAAAATAATGATTAAAAGTACTAAAAATAACTTGTCTGTCAAGACACTGCAGAACTATTCCAGCCTTAGAGTTTAACTGCTACACACTTAGACCTGTATCCCCACAGATTGAAATAAAACACAAATACAGTCTCTATGCTTACACCAGCACCGATGGACTTAGCAATGGCTCTGTGCATTGCAAACTTAATTATGTGACTGTGACAGTCAGATAACAATAGGTGCAAGCCAGGGTTATTTGTTGCTTCCCTTGTAAAGGAGGTGATTGTACAGGAAAGAGGACCATTGCTGCAAACAAAAGCTTGGCTATCTGCTAACATGGTGTAGTGCAACAGGCCATCTCCCTCCCCGCCCCAGTCCCTGCTCAGGTCAGTTATAAATAGGACTATAACTCAGGACGGAGGATATTTGGCTTCTATTATCTTCCTAGAATCCCATGTTTCCGTTCCTCTGGGGACAGTGAATGGAGACTATGGCGGTTCTGAGAATCAGATGATTTTCATTCTAGGAGTCTAGGAGTCTAGTGCTATGTGATGTCATTGGTCAAGTGCCCACATCGGATGGGCGTAATTCTGAGAACAACTGATGTTCAACAGATTATATCCATGCCAACAGATCACACTTTGAAGACTTGATAACAGACAATTGGGACTGACTAGACAGTAAATAAAAAAACTGGGCTACCGACTCAATCTGACAAAAATGCAAACAAACGCACAATACCTAGTTAGCCGTTGCTAGCATATAATCAACCAGGTCAGTAAACAACATTTTAGGACAATGTCTTCTATTGAAGACATCTGCTTCATACAGTGTACAATAACAACACATGAATTGCAGCCATGCACTGCAGGAGTTCAACTGTAAACCTCCTGCTGGAAGCAGAAGCAGCTGCAGACCACAATGACCAATTAGAGATCAGAAAAACTGCCCCTCAAACGGCCTCTCAACCAATCACGGCCAAATCAAACTTTTTGTGAATGGTTTCGACCCACTTGAAGAGGAGAGACTCAACAACCAAACCACAGAGCTTGACACAACAGAGACACTGAAACACACATGCTAAAGCTAAACACATCTGTTTTTAGTTAACACAGGGAACGTGCCTTATAGGAATGCATGAGGCAGGGTCACCCAGGACAGAAATCGCTGAAATTCCTACCTCTGTTTTACCATGGTTGCTCGTCTTGTATCGACAATACAGAATGTCCCCTCTTTACATCCATACACACCCAGTCCTGTGGAGATAGAGAGAGAGGGAAGTCTAACTTTGACACACCAGAGGAGGTTTGAGAGCAGCACTGCCAGACAGTGTGACTGAGTGGAGTTCCTGGTAATGTGGTACGGAGCAGTGGAATGACTGGAGACTAGAGCTATGTGAGGAAGTGACTGGAAGATGTGAGTAAGAGGCTCAGAACACCACTGACTGTAGAGAGAGAGGGGGAGTAACATATGAGAGAGAGTGTGAGAGAGAGAGCAATCCAACAACCCCCGCCACATCCACACACACTACACAAGCATGGAGACAACAGTGCCAAACTAACATCTTCTGAAAGAACATGATAAATGTCATCATCATTTGTTGAATAATCATGCTACTGTTCACTCCAATTAGAGTTGTGATATAATTGGCGTCTCTGGTCAACCATGAGCCCCCTCTCCTCCCCTACATGCTCATGAGGCACCATGGGAAACCTGTCACAACATATTACAGCGCGCAGAAAGACTTTACTTCTACGATGTAACCACTGACCACACTCTTCGAGGGAGGCCAGATCACAGAAGTCCACACACGTCAAACAAAACATAAGCTAAAGCATTCTAGGCATTCTCAACCCCACCGACAACCATACAAAATGCACTGCTTACCAGTCATGTCCAAGTTGACTTACTCTGTAGCGACAACTATGAAATGTTTCCCTGAAGATCATATCAGCATGATAGTGTGTGTGTGTGTGTCAGCCCCCCACCCAGCCATAAAACACCCATTCCGCTGCCCAGACTGTGGCTGTAGTGCCTCCAGGGACCTGCTCCACCCATGGAGGGTAAGGTGGGGTCCAGGTCTAGCTGGATCAAAGCAAACAGAGAGGAGAGGGGAGGGGAGGGGAGGGGAGAGGTGTGCTCTAAAGGAATCCACACCTCCATTCACCTTCACACCCTCTACTAGAGGTCGACCGATTAATCGGAATGGCCGATTAATTAGGGCCGATTTCAAGTTTTCATAACAATCGGAAATCTGTATTTTTGGACGCCGATTTGGACGGAAGCTATACTGTTACACTGGCAATACTAAAGTGCCTATAAGAACATCCAATAGTCAAAGGTTAATGAAAAACATATGGTATAGAGAGAAATAGTCCTATAAATACTATATTAACTACAACCTAAAACCTCTTACCTTGGAATATTGAAGTCTCATGTTAAAAGGAACCACCAACTTTCATACTTTCATGTTCTGAGCAAGGAACTTAAACATGAGCTTTTTTACATGGCACATATTGCACTTTTACTTTCTTCTCCTACTTTGTTTTTGCATTATTTAAACCAAATTGAACATATGTCATTTTTTATTTGAGGCTAAATTGAATTTTATTGATGTATTATATTAAGTTAAAATAAGTGTTCATTCAGTATTGTCGTAATTGTCATTATTCCAAATAAAAATTTAACTTTTTTTTATTAAATACTTTTTTTTTTTTTTTTTTTAAATCGGCCGATTAATCGGTATCGGCTTTTTTGGTCCTTCAATAATCGGTATCGGCTTTGAAAAATCATAATCGGTCGACTTCTACCCTCTACACTACCATATAGAGAAGCCTTAAAACACTAAACCTCTCAGGGCAGATTTGTAACAAGTTCTTAGTTTCACACTAAAAAGCCCCACTATAGTGCTGCACTGCTACCAACAAGACCCATAACTGGACACAAACAACTCACCAAATACCACATTCCCAAAGCTCAGCTTCTTCCTATAACAAGCACTCTTCTCATTGTGTCTGTTTTAAAGACACAACATACTGGAGACAGTGGGAGATATTATTACAGTCCTCTGCTTAGTGTCCCAGCCAGATGCATGACCCCCAATTATAGGGTAGAGAGAGACAGTAGTAGTAGTCTGTTGGGTTCCTCCAGTTGGCTGCGTCTCTGCTCGGTCTTAATGCCACAGTAATACGTCCTCTCCTTCCACAGACAGACACATTACCTCACCAGAGTCTGTGTCCTCAACCTCATGGGGTCAAAACAGGCCTGGTGGTAGATTAGCGTTGTACTTTTATAGTGGTTAACTTACCTAACCTGGACTCAGACAGCAATGCACTGGCAACTACTGTGTCCTAGAATTATTAAGATTATGTTTGCATCTTGGCCATCTTGGTTTCTTCTTAATATGGTTGTGCCTTTTAAACTTCACTACTGGGCTAATATGTCCCTGTATAGCTCAGTACTGTCTGTAGTTTAACACTCCTGCATATTATATCCAGACTGTATCACAACCGGCTGTCGTTCAGAGTCCCATAGGGTGGCGCACAATTGACCCAGCGCTGTCCGGGTTTGGCCGGTGTAGGCCATCATTGCAAATTGTTCTTAACTGCCTAGTTACATAACGGTTCCATTTAAAAAATGTATATCCTCCCAGTCCCAGTACATTAAGAGGTAACTCTACAGTGTGCCGCGCTCGAAAATAGAGTCAGTCAGTGATGAGCAATGTTGACCTCTTTAACCCATCCTAAATTTGTTTTTCATTCCTGTTATAGGAAGCTACTTTTTTTGTATTAAATTATGCTGGGATTGACACTGAATCATTCTAAAAACCAATTATAATTCCAGGAAATTAGGGGTAAAAAATGTATGACTACAGACTCCACACTGCACACCAGTTGCCGAAAACACCAACAACTAGTAACTAATCTGAGACACTGGAGACAGAAATGTAGCTACTAACTGCATAGTGCACTGCATTTGGAAGACATATTGGAGGATACGACTGTATTGCCTGGAGAGGAGATGCTCCACTTGCTCAAAATAGAGCCCAGCAACATACTGTCAAGCCTGAAATAGGGCACCACTTCTATAAAGAGGAACACCAGGGAGATGGTCAACCACTTCTATAAAGAGCAGCACCAGGGAGATGGGCAACCACTTCTATAAAGAGCAGCACCAGGGAGATGGGCACCACTTCTATAAAGAGCAGCACCAAGGAGATGGGCAATCACTTCTATAAAGAGCAGCACCAGGGAGATGGGCAATCACTTCTATAAAGAGCAGCACCAGGGAGATGGGCAACCACTTCTATAAAGAGCAGCACCAGGGAGATGGGCAACCACTTCTATAGAGAGCAGCACCAGGGAGATGGGGCACCACTTCTATAGAGAGGAGCACCAGGGAGATGGGGCACCACTTCTCTAGAGAGCAGCACCAGGGAGATGGGGCACCACTTCTATAGAGAGCAGCACCAGGGAGATGGTGCTTTGCTTTCACACAATGAATGTAGTCATCTTTATTATTTTCGATGCCTGTGTAATCAACTCAATTTATAATGTTTCTGGGAGAGCATGTGACCCAGAAAAGTGTGTGTGTCTGTGTGTGTGTGCCTCTTTGCCAGGGGGGGCTAAAACCCAATCTCTCCTGTACACAACCCTGCATGCCTCTCCACTCAGTTTCACAGTCATTATCCAATTATACCAATCAGGTAATTATGTTAATGTGTTGCTTACACGTCTCCATAGCCCCAAACGCCAGAGACTGGATAAATAGAAAAGCTCTGAAGAAGTCTTGAAGTCAGCATCTCCCTTTGAAAACAGGAGTGTTGACTAAGGACCCCTGTTGCGAACCTCAGCCAGACACACACACACACACACACACACACACACACACACACTTTGGAGGCACTTGAACAGAGTTGAAAAGGGAAGAGGCATGCTGCTTTAAGCAGGGAGTGCTGTAAACATTCAGGCGTTTTTTTCTGTTTTGGAGCGAGTCGGTGACTAATCTGGATCAATAATGAATCAATAGTCTCATTGATCATGAGGACGTATGTAGTAACACACTACTTGTGGCTCATTTATTCCAAAAGGAGGAAGGAGGTGATATGAAACAGACCTCCTGCTGTTATCGGGCACAGTGAAGAACCCCTGTTGGGATCAGAGACCTGAGTCACTGATGAAAGATTACAATGTAGCCTAGATGGTGATGAAACTGAATGATGACAACTCCAAGGGATGATGATGATCTCATTCTGTCATTATCTTTCTCCATCCCCACTCTCACAAGTACAAAGGAAGGAGAAACGTCCACACTGCTCTTGCTCATTACCCACTCCTACTGGCACACAGAGGACATGAATCCACTACAGGAGCTTCCACCATTTCAAAACACATCCGTTACCAAGCAGCACTATCGAATCTAGTTCCATCCCCCTCTCGCCCACAGACCTAGTGTCATCCTCTAACCATGGTTTCTGCCATTCATGAGCAGATGTTATTTCTGAAGGGTTTGGGTCAGAGTACAGGGTGAGATGATTTCCCCTTGAGGTGGAGGTTAACTCCTCATAGGGCTTTGTGTGAGTGAGGGAATAGGGAACAGCAACACCAGGAGAACATCAAATCTGCTTTGAAGCCTAGTAGAGATAAGGAACATGGATAATTGAGAGGAAGAAATAGGCCAACTGTAGCAGTGTTATAAAACCATAACTAGACAAACTAGACTGATGATAAATTAAATATAGCAGCATACCACCATGTTGATTTTGCTAAGGAAGCGCAGGGGGAAAGGGAAAGAGAGATGGAGAGAAAGAGAGATACAGAGAGGGAAAGATACAGAGAGAATGACAGGATGAGATAGAGAGAGAAAGAATTAGATAGCGAGAGATACAAAGAATGAGAGATACAGAGAGAGAGAGAGAGAGAGAGAGAGAGAGAGAGAGAGAGAGAGAGAGAGAGAAAGAGGGACAGAGAAATAAAGTGAGGGACAGAGTAAGAGAGCTTGAAGAGATCAACAACACATTCCCCATGCTACTGTTAAATTAATTCTAAGAACCTGTTAGATTAGAGGACAGTGACCTGCTGACAGTGTTCTCTGTCAACATTGTGTTAGTTTCGCCTTGGGTTTAGAAACATCACTGCATTGACATTTGCTTATGTCCTCCTGACATAACAATGCTATAACATAGGCCTATGCTATACATGCTATAACAGTCACTGAATGTGTATAAGTGTCTCCTGAGTAATGAAAGTAGCCAAGTACAAAAGACACTGTAGTACCACAGTAGCATAGATCCCTATTCAACCAGTGCATGCCACGTCTACACCACACAGCGTCCCCAAAATGGCCGTGGCTGGCATCTCTACCAGGTTCCAGACCCCGTGCTCCTAAAATAATATTCTCCAGATTACAGCAAAAGTATTGGGCTCATTAGTCTGTGTACAGGGAATTAGGAGAGGTAGCTTCTAAACAGTAGGGCTTCTACAGAGAGAAGAATAACTGAATGATACATTATAGCTCCACCTGAAACTAGAATGGTTTGAACTGAAGTTCAACACTGAATTCTACCAGATGAAAAGACCATTTTCTTCGAACTGTGTCATGCATCTTTGTAAAGTTGGTTACTGGTTGACTATACACAGAGCAACAAGTCCTAGTCTGAGTTAGGTAGAGAGACCTAGCTAACTCCCAAGGTAAATACATTGAGATAAAGCTATAGAAAGTGAAGTGAGGTCTATCTTGTTACGTCATCTTTTGAACGTGTTATTCAATGGATGGGCTGGGAGGGAGGGAGAGAGAGAGGCTTCACAGGTAACAAAATAGGAAGAGCTTTCACAGGAGATAACACAGGCAGAGCCACAGATGACAGGATAGAATGTTTGCCTAAGGACAGAGGTTTTGTAAGCATGATGATATTACTAGATATTATCTAGCGTGTCCTGCGTTGCATATAATCTGACTGAGCATACAAGCATACAAGTATCTAAGTATCTGACTGATTGGTGGTAGGCAGAAGCAGGCACGTAAACATTCATTCAAATAGCACTTTAGTGCGTTTTGCCAGCAGCTCTTCGTTGTGCATCAAGCATTGCGCTGTTTATGACCTCAAGCCTATCAACTCCCGAGATGAGGCTGGTGTAACCGGAATGAAATGGCTAGCTAGTTAGCGCGCGCTAATAGCGTTTCAAACGTCACTTGCTCTGAGCCTTCGAGTAGTTGTTCCCCTTGCTCTGCATGGGTAACGCTGCTTCGATGGTGGCTGTTGTCGTTGTGTTGCTGGTTCGAGCCAAGGGAGGAGCGAGGAGAGGGACAGAAGCTATACTGTTACACTGGCAATACTAAAGTGTCTATCAGAACATCCAATAGTCAAAGGTTAATGAAAAACATATGGTATAGAGAGAAATAGTCCTATAAATACTATATTAACTACAACCTAAAACTTCTTACCTGGGAATATTGAAGTCTCATGTTAAAAGGAATCACCAACTTTCATATGTTCTCATGTTCTGAGCAAGGAACTGAAACGTTAGCTTTCTTACATAGCACATATTGCACTTTTACGTTCTTCTCCAACACTTTGTTTTTGCATTATTTAAACCAAATTGAACATGTTTCATTATTTACTTGAGGCTAAATTGACTTTATTGATGTATTACATTAAGTTAAAATAAGTGTTAATTCAGTATTGTTGTAATTGTCATTATTACAAATTTTTAAAAAAAGTCAGATTAATCGGTATCGGCTTTTTTGGTCCTCCAATAATCGATATCGGTTTCGGCGTTGAAAAGTCATAATCGGTTGACCTCTAATGTGTGTATTCTGACAGAGTGGCTCCAGTTTCTAAAGATGTGAGATGTAAAAGACGTCTCCCTCTCAGCAGGTGTTTCACACACTAGGGCGAGGTCATGATAGATAGCTGAAAAGCCAGCTAGCAACACCTACAGTAGCACTCACAAGGCTGTCCTAACTTGTAGTACACTGGCTTTTAAAAATATTTTTTACACTTGCTGAACATGTTGCTGTGTGTGATTCTTACCTCTGAGGCCAGACATTTAACTCTAATGAATTCTAGGTACACGTATTGTTACACCCACCAAGCAATGAGAACTATTTTTCCCAATATGAATTAGTAGTCTGAACGAGTGTCTGCTTCTTAAATTAGCTAAATGTATGCATGGTATTTTTCAATTCTGTTGACTGAACCAGCAACCAACACATTAGTCCACCACACTCCCACAGCCTGTGCATCTGGACTTTGTGACAGATGTGAGATCATTAAGTTCTATCAGGAAGAGCGACTGTCCTCTTCAGACAGAGCCCATAATTATGTCCTGATCAGTGGCAGGCCCTGGTCTAGGACTAATGGACCAATGGCAGGGCCTGGTCCAGGACAAATGGCAGGGCCTGGTCTAGGACCAATGGCAGGGCCTGGTCCAGGACCAATGGCAGGGCCTGGTTTAGGACTAATGGACCAATGGCAGGGCCTGGTCCAGGACTAATGGCAGGGCTTGGTCCAGGACTAATGGCAGGGCCTGGTCCAGGACTAATGGCAGGGCCTGGTCTAGGACTATTGGCAGGGCCTGGTCCAGGACCAATGGCAGGGCCTAGTCCAGGTCTAATGGCAGGGCCTGGTCTAGGACTAATGGCAGGGCCTGGTCTAGGACTAATGGCAGGGCCTGGTCTAGGACTAATGGACCAACAATAGGGTCTGGCCAGGATGAATGGGCTCTGATACTGGCCCTCCTCTCTCTTCTCCCACCGTTAATAGCCCAATGGGTGAAAAACAGAGGACATTTACAGTGGCTTGGTGGCCATGGCAACCCTGGTGATAGATGGGCCCCATTAAAGTGACAGTACCTTGTTGAAATATTTACAGGTGGGCCACAACTGGCCACATAGGGAGAGCCTGGCTATATATAGTCTATCTGTCCCCTTCTCCAATGAACAACACATACATTTACAATAGGAGGACACCATCCAGGCATCTGTTCTCCTGTAGCCGAGGGGACGTTGACCACTGTCCGTACTACAGTTAGTCTCTATGAAACAGTTAGGCCTACTGCATTCAGACTATAACATCACAAATATACATTTCTCTGAAACTCATCTGTGTTGGCTACATTAAAAAGGAGTACCAATCAACACATCATTCTGAGGCAACTTACAATACATCAACAGTCAGTCACATTTCTGAAATGAAACATCAACATGAAGGGACTCAACAGCTGTGCCCATTAACAACCTAATACAACAGGGTAAAAGCCATAAAGGGCCTTATCAGATAGGACTGTGATTCTGTGTTAAACACCAGCTGAAGGTTATAGGCTGAGGTGTAGGTTGGCTGAGGTAGGTGCTCAACACGTTGAACACGTGCTGCGTTCAGTCAGTGTTCCCACCTCTGAGCTCAGTGGAGGAGGTTGATTAACATGTTCAAACACATCAGCTCACCTCCTCATTACCTGCTAGAGAGGGAGGAGGCCCGGGGGGGAAGGGAGAGACTGGTAACAAGGGAAAGGTCAACAAGCTGAGTGGATTAGAGCCAAACACCTCAGAGGATCAACACATATTATAAAATGCATACCCAGGCTGACACACTCAGCGTTCTCTTGCCCACAGCATTAGGTACAGCACATAATGGCACAGCAACATGCTGCCTGTATTTAGAGTGGCTAAAACAATCCCTTGAGCCACTGCGTAATAATGACTTCCATGAGACTCTGAGACAGGGATACAGAGAGCTGCACAGCCTGCTACAGTGAGATAAGGCTAGTTTGAATGGTTCAATAATACTGAGACAGGTGAGTAGTAGACAACACAGGAGACAATGGTACAAAATACAGCCTTCAAGTGCAGGTTAGCTTGTCAGTGATCCAGGGAGTGTGTGAAGTGATTCTTGCAGTATGTGTGTGTGTGTGTTACTATACTTGTGCGGTCCCCACAAGAATAGTAAATTAACAGAAATTTGACCAACTGGGGAAATGTTGTTAGTCCCCACAAGGTCAAATGCTATTTCTAGGAGGTTTAGGGTCAAGGTAGAATTAGTGTTAGAATTAGGTTCAGGAGTTAGGGTTAAGGTTCGTTATTTGGGTTAAGGTTAGAGGTTAGGGAAAATAGGATTCGAATGTTTCTAAATTGTGTGTCCCCACAAGGTTAGTTAAACAATACTGTGTGTGTACAGTACCACAGCAGAACTTCCACATACGTCATCCCCAAGTAGCTGTAAACAACAAAGGCCAGGAGTCAGGAGGGGAGTAGGTAGATCTCTGATGGCAACATGGATAAACCCCTGACCTATTCTCAATGGGTTTAGTGTGGGAACATCAATCCAGATCTCTGCTGCTGCTTCCTCTCTACCTTGTTTGCATGCTGCCTCGCCAACAGGAGATAAAAGGGGTGAGTGTTTGCATGCTGCCTCGCCAACAGGAGATAAAAGGGGTGAGTGTTTGCATGATGCCTCGCCAACAGGACATAAAAGGGGTGAGTGTTTGCATGCTGCCTCGCCAACAGGAGATAAAAGGGGTGAGTGTTTGCATGCTGCCGCGTCAACAGGAAATAAAAGGGGTGAGTGTTTGCATGCTTCCGCGCCAACAGGAGATAAAAGGGGTGTGTGTTTGCATGCTGCCTCGCCAACAGGACATAAAAGGGGTGAGTGTTTGTATGAAGGAGAGACGGCGGGGGATAGAGGGACGGCGAGGTGGAGGGAGAAATGGAGGAAGAAGTTTAAAGTTTTATTTATCTTATGTAAAGGATACACATTGTATACACTACTCTGTCCAATGAAACGCTTACTTTCAGGTTCCTTCTCGACAACGCAACAAGAAATAATAAAAGATAAGAATACAACCATAAAGTAAATGGCTCAGTAGAATGGATGGCAAATGTTTAAATTGTGCAGTATTAGCAATAGTAAATAAGAGTCTGATAGCAGCAGAGATGCAGCGATGAATAGCTTAGCATAGCTGTGATGTTGGTAGAGCCCTTCTCAGAAGGGATGAATAGCATGGCTGTGATGTTGGTAGAGCCCTTCTCAGAAGGGATGAATAGCATGGCTGTGATGTTGGTAGAGCCCTTCTCAGAAGGGATGAATAGCATAGCATAGCTGTGATGTTGGTAGAGCCCTTCTCAGAAGGGATGAATAGCATAGCATAGCTGTGATGTTGGTAGAGCCCTTCTCAGAAGGGATGAACAGCGCTAGGCCTCGCCACGCTCTCATCATGTCATTAACCAGATCAGAGGAGATAATAGGCTCCATTGGTTTGGACTCAACAGGCACACACTACTGCTGTTGCGCCTGTTTTTTTTTTACTTCCGTAGTGTTAAGATATGAATCTTCCCTCTCCAGTCAGTCTCACCATGCTGTTCTATAGATGGAGAGCAGTGGAGGCTAATGAGGGGAGAACAGCTCATAATAATGGCTGGAATGGAGTAAATGGAATGGTATCAAAAACATGGTTTTCATGGGCTTGATACCATTGCAATCACTCCATTCCAGACATCATTAAGAGCCGTTCTCCCCTCAGCAACATCCACTGGCGGTGAGTATGCTTTAGGTCATTGGAGGTCATTTTAGGTTGTTGGAGGTCCTGCAATTTGTGATGTATCCTGAGACAAAAACAAGCTACGGTGTCTCAGCTTAGTCAAAGACAAGCAAATTCAAGAAAAAAGTAAACAGGTAGACTGTCTCAGTTAACGTGACTGTAGTTACGTGAGAAGGGAGAGAAAAAAAAATTCTACCTTTAAAAGGAACATGCCATGTCAAATACGAGACAAAGACACTAAGAAGCTTGACAGCTTCTTCAATCTTCTCAATAAGTGGTAATCAACAGTAGACAACAAGAGGTACTTAACCGAAAGATCGCTGGTTCGAATCCCTGAGTCGTCAAGGTGGAAAAATCTGCCGTTCTGCCCTTAAGTAAAGCAGTTAACCCCCAACAACAACTGCTCCCCGGGCGCCGATGACGTGGGTGTAGATTAAGGCTGCCCCCCGGGGCACCCCTCTGATCCAGAGGGGTTGGGTTAAATGCGGAAGACACATTTTGGTTGAATGCATTCAGTTGTGAAACTTACTAGGTATCCCCTTTCCCTTTACTTAGTGGAGACTTTCAGTTCAATCAACAGTAAATACGAGGTACTTAGTGTAGACATTCAGACTAAAAAGTTACATAACAGTTGTGTTAAGGTTCAGAGGTATGGGCGACAGTCAGTCATCCCCAGCGGATTAGGTTAAGACTATGTTAACAACTCCAGCAAGTGGCCCTCTCTACACGGCCCCCTTGTTCTCACTGACCCCTCACTGGGGTCGCCAGAGGGGGCTGGGAGGGTAGACATGGAGGTAAGGGGGGGTGTAATCCCAAACACTCAATGCTGAGCCTGAGCCGGGCTGAGGCCATGGCCAGTGTGAGAAACTGGGAGAAAGGGAGACCGGTTGGTCGGTAAGTCGTCACGGCCACCGCTGTTGGCATGGTGGCTGTCCCAGACACCTGTTTCTTCCCTGTTCCAGTCACACAGTGGCCTGGGTTTATGCTACCTCATGCTGCCCTGCATGGTTGGTCACTTTGTTCCCTGGCCTAGTCAGAGAGAGAGATGTTTTTCAAAACAAACTTAACCGAGCATGCCCTCTGTGCTTGTTGAAAAAGCAGCACATTCTGCAACGTTAACAGCCTGTCAAGATAATCGGAAGGACCTCAAGCTCAAGGACCACTAGTTAGCGGCACTCTCAGCTGCTTGTGCCTTCTGATTGACAACCATCCATGACGTAGAGGGAACACCAACTGTTCACTGACACACACATAGCTTATGAAGTGTTGCACCATATGTTAGAAATAGCCAATGGAAGTTGATGAGTACATGATTATATTCATATCTCAGTGCCCTGGGTAAACTGTGTTACATGACACTCTGTCCTCTGTCCTATCCAACTCCCATTGACTTAAGTCTCTTCTCTTCAACCATATAATCCATAGGGTATAACTTTGTTCTGTATGTGTGCATGTATATGTGTACTGTGATCTCATGCCATTCCCAGATTAACTAACCTGCGATGATAAATCACTAATCTCACCACTACCAGGGCTCTACAGTGAGAGCATTTTACTCGCATATGCGCCTAAATGTTTTGCTGTGCGACCTGGAATTGTTATTTAGGAGCACGAGTGAGCAGTGAAAAATGTAAGATTCTGGTTTTAATATCGCAAATAATTTTAATTGTGCTCCTAAATTTCTTTGTGTGTGCCTACATTTTTCAATTTAGGCACACGCGTGTGCCTTGTAAAACAAGTTAACCGTAGAATCCAGACTACACTCTGCTCTTACATGAATAGCTTGGGTTAGCCCTACAGGTCTCACTGTAGACTGAAGTGGTCAAACCAGACATTCCACTAGGTGAAACTAAACCAGCCGGCCTGTGTAATGCTCCATTGACATGCATGTCAGAGATTTAAAAGGGACAACCCTTCACATTGCCTCCTCACTTGACCTGATCACACACGTGGTTACTTAGCAGAAAAACTCCTTACTTTTCCAGTGCATTCACGTGTTACAAAGCCAATATCTTGCTATATAAAGTCTCCGTCCCCTGCTATGTTGACATAGTGCTATGAATTATTTGTTTACGTTAGGTATAGGCCCTATATATCACAGCCCTTTCTCAATGCAAGGTGCCTCAGTTGGAGCGATGAGGCTTGTGGGATATGACCTCATTAGTCTGTGTGGTTAAAGATCACAAGGCAGAGCATCTTAAAGCTGTTTACTACTAGGTCAGTATGAGGGTAAACTAGAATTCTGGAAAGGCCATATGAAGGCGAGGTGTGTGTCAAGTGCTGGGGAGGCTGGTGTGAGGAGCTATAGGACGATGGGCTCATTGTAATGGCTGGAATGGAATAATTGGAACAGAGTCAAACATGGTTTCCATTTGTTTGATAGCGTTCCCTTTATTCCATTCCAGCCATTACAATGAGCCTGTCCTCCTATAGCTCCTCCCACCAGCCTCCACTGGTCAAGAGGGGCTTGCTACATTCTCTCTTTAGGTTGTGTGTGGGTAGGAAGAGACTGTCATTGTCATTGGCCTGGAAATCCACACTGAAAATGCACGCAGATGTAAACACAAGTACACAAACAGACACTACTGTACATACAATAAAATCCCAATTACAACAAGTCCACAATTCAGATTAGCATAGTTATTCAGCACATACTGTACTTTCATGACATCAACCCTCATATTTACACTAATCAGGACAACTGAGCCTGGTATCAACTCTTCCTACTACACTGCTCAAAAAAATAAAGGGAACACTTAAACAACACAATGTAACTCCAAGTCAATCACACTTCTGTGAAATCAAACTGTCCACTTAGGAAGCAACACTGATTGACAATACATTTCACATGCTGTTGTGCAAATGGAATAGACAACAGGTGGAAATTATAGGCAATTAGCAAGACACCTCCAATAAAGGAGTGGTTCTGCAGGTGGTGACCACAGACCACTTCTCAGTTCCTATGCTTCCTGGCTGATGTTTTGGTCACTTTAGAATGCTGGCGGTGCTTTCACTCTAGTGGTAGCATGAGACGGAGTCTACAACCCACACAAGTGGCTCAGGTAGTGCAGCTCATCCAGGATGGCACATCAATGCCAGCTGTGGCAAGAAGGTTTGCTGTGTCTGTCAGCGTAGTGTCCAGAGCATGGAGGCGCTACCAGGAGACAGGCCAGTACATCAGGAGACGTGGAGGAGGCCGTAGGAGGGCAATAACCCAGCAGCAGGACCGCTACCTCCGCCTTTATGCAAGGAGGAGCACTGCCAGTGCCCTGCAAAATTACCTCCAGCAGGCCACAAATGTGCATGTGTCTGCTCAAACGGTCAGAAACAGACTCCATGAGGGTGGTATGAGGGCCCGACGTCCACAGGTGGGGGTTGTGCTTACAGCCCAACACCGTGCAGGACGTTTGGTATTTGCCAGAGAACACCAAGATTGGCAAATTTGCCACTGGCGCCCTGTGCTCTTCACAGATGAAAGCAGGTTCACACTGAGCACATGTGACAGACGTGACAGAGTCTGGAGACGCCGTGGAGAACGTTCTGCTGCCTGCAACATCCTCCAGCATGACTGGTTTGGCGGTGGGTTAGTCATGCTGTGGGGTGGCATTTCTTTGGGGGGGCCGCACAGCCCTCCATGTGCTCGCCAGAGGTAGCCTGACTGCCATTAGGTACCGAGATGAGATCCTCAGACCCCCTGTGAGACCATATGCTGGTGCGGTTGGCCCTGGGTTCCTCCTAATGCAAGACAATGCTAGACCTCATGTGGCTGGAGTGTGTCAGCAGTTCCTGCAAGAGGAAGGCATTGATGCTATGGACTGGACCTGAATCCAATTGAGCCAATTCCCCAGACCTGAATCCAATTGAGCACATCTGGGACATCACGTCTCGCTCCATCCACCAACGCCACGTTGCACCACAGACTGTCCATGAGTTGGCGGATGCTTTAGTCCAGGTCTGGGAGGAGATCCCTCAGGAGACCATCCGCCACCTCATCAGGAGCATGCCCAGGCATTGTAGGGAGGTCATACAGGCATGTGGAGGCCACACACACTACTGAGCCTCATTTTGACTTGTTTAATGGACATTACATCAAAGTTGGATCAGCCTGTAGTGTGGTTTTCCACTTTAATTTTGAGTGTGACTCCAAATCCAGGCCTTCATGGGTTGATAAATTTGATTTCCATTTATAATTTTTGTGTGATTTTGTTGTCAGCCCATTCAACTATGTAAAGAAAAAAGTATTTAATAAGAATATTTCATTCATTCAGATCTAGGATGTGTTATTTTAGTGTTCCCTTTATTTTTTGAGCAGTGTATTATACAGAAACAACACCTGAGCAGGAAATCAGATCAATTTAGTCAGCGTGCTAGAATTCAACACAGTCTGTAACATCCAATGAGAGTTCCCAGGAGTAAATGAAAGGACTTCAAAAAGCTTTGCCCTCTGTGTGCATTCTCTAGAGCCAAATGCCAACCCCCACAGTGAGTGTGCTGACAGTCTGAAATCACCAAAGCATAATTCAACATTTCTCAAAAAAGTTCACTTCAAATACACTGCATATAGCAAACAGTTTTGACTGAGTTTGATTATACAGAGTTGGGTTTTTGCGTCAAGTCAAATTGTGTTCAAATCTATTTGTATCAACACTGATTTTCCTATTACAACTTTGATGTAAAACAATCCCTGTATAGTCAACACCATTGAGGTATAGAGAACGGTCCACACCCAACCAGACTGTAAATAAAATATGGCCAACCATGAAACATTGATGGGTGTCTGTTTGAATGTGATCCCATGAGGTAGTAACCCAATACCCTGACCTCTTCATCACAGAAAGATGATAAGAGTACCAAACTCCTTTCAAAAATACCCTTCATACTACAATGTTTTGTTTCCCAAGTTTGCTGAAGTTGGAAGTGTGTGTGTGTGTGTGTGTGTGTGTCACATATCTGTTAACCTCTGCAGAACAAATAGCAGAAAGGCTACAAATAATTATGAATTATGTTACAGTAGATGTCAAATGTACTTTATGTTCGTGGCTCTGATTAAACACATTCGTCTGGGCCCCACAGCATCAACATGTGGATAACTTCAGCAATAAACTTTTGCAAAATGTCACTTGAGGCACAATAAAGGTGAATGAAAGGTGACAGATTGTGTCCAGGCAAGAATCAAGCTGTATAGGCAGATACTTTTAAACTTATTCTGAGAAATGTTCCCAGGACAGATGACAAGTCACTCTGATATACATGTTTATAAAAAGACAACCCCAGGATAACAACCGACATGTAAACGTGTCACATTATGCCTTGACAGTCAGACAGTCCCTGTCACTTGACTTTACAAGCAGCAAAATACGTTAACAAAGTTATTTACTTTCTAAAATCCGTAATTTAGATACAATACATTAGTTGTAGTCTACTTATGTGTAAGAAGACCAACTGAAATATCGTACCGTAGGCTGAGTCTCAGAAGTGCAAGTAGCCGACTTCGTGTAAGAACACCACACAGCTTCAAGATACGGAGCAAAATCAACCTTTTAGCCTACTTTCCTTTGAGCGTCTTTCCAACACCAAAGTGCATAACCCTCTTGAAAACCACTAATTCTCCAGCAGAACGTTGTTTAATTTCCCTGTCGCCTTCTATGTCGCCTTCTATTAGAAAAGTAAAGAGATAAGCTACTTAGCTAACAAGGTCGCCAACCAGTCAGTCTGCTTACTGTACGTAGTGTATACATATGTGAGCGTCGCGAGCACACTGAGCTTTAGGCTCCTCCCTCTTTGTGCCCACAGCAGTTTGTGATGGTGATCGGCATTCCGACTCTTTTCAGTGAGCCGGCACCCAAACCGCTCTTTAAAAAAAAAAGGTTTTGTATTTTTTCAAGTCAAACAGTTTGCGATAGTTTGACTATGATTGGTGTTAAAACAATTCGAATTAAATTATTAAATGAAATCATACTCTACCTTAACCACAATGTATTTAAAAATGCATTGGTTTGTTATGAAAAAGAATGCTATTAAACATTTTAATTGAATGTATATAAACAAAGTGCATATACATGTAACAATTCAAAACGAATACAGTCTGAACAACATAATAATAGAATATTGCACCATATCAAAGAAAAATAAATAATGTGCAAAACTGCAGCATCCCACTTAAAACATTAAACTGGTCCCTCTTTTCTCTCTCTTCTTTATTGCCCTGTTATAACCAGCAGCACACAGCAATGCTGACCATATTTTGCTTTTATGAGAGATTTGCATTCAGAAATGCAAGCTGCCTCACTTGAGGGGCTGATGTGGTTTCTTCTATCAGTAATTATTTGTCCCGTTTTCAAGAAGACCCTCTCAGAGGGAACGGATGTGGCCACTATGCAGAGTCTCCCTGTCATGACTTTAGAAAGCCTTGTTCTTCCACCAGCTCAGAGGATCTGCAGATCTCCAAATAGGATCGGACCTCCATTATGGCATCTACTGAGGGATTCCTTTGTGCTGCATCCCCAGTTGCTCTCTCATCAAACAGCGTCTAAACAGCAGACGTTTGTGGCACTGCTGCTGGTGCATCTGCTCCATCTGATCCCTCTTCTTCCTATTGCCATGGTGCCTGAGCCAGCTGACTGCTGGGGCTGTCCCTCCCTGCTGCTGATCTCCACAGTGACCTGCTCAAAGGGTTCCAGGACTCTGCACACCTCCACCACCACCTCCCATTCCACTTAGGTCAGAGCATCAACAGGTGTATTGACAATGGCCAGGGTAGAGATGATGGCATCCTTCGACTCAAGAAACCGCTTCAACAAATAAAATGTTGAATTCCACCTTGTAGTGCAGTCTTGTTTAGGCCTCAGCTCAGGCATCCCAATCTGGCCTTGTGTAGACTTTAGTTTTTCAGAACCTACTGTGCTCCTGTGGAAGTATTCCAGCTGATTTCACTTT
Organism: Oncorhynchus kisutch; assembly: GCF_002021735.2. Lineage (NCBI taxonomy): Eukaryota > Metazoa > Chordata > Actinopteri > Salmoniformes > Salmonidae > Oncorhynchus > Oncorhynchus kisutch. The sequence continues at coordinate 56,504,726 of NC_034185.2, forward strand.
GTCCACAGTGGGCTTCATCACCTTCAAAGCATCTCTTACAATCAGGTTGATTGTGTGGGCAAGACATGGATGATGGGTCCATTTTAACATTTTCATGGCTTTGGTTATGTTAGCTGCATTGTCGCTAACACAACAGACCACTTTTCCATCTATTTGCCATTCTCTAGCCACTCTCAACAGTTCCTCTGCCAAGTTCTCTGAGGTGTGTCTGTCGACTGAACACAAAGCAGTCCAGAAGACAGCTAATCATCAAAACAATCTTCAAAGAAGTGACATGTAACCAACATTTAAGGAGTGGTTACCCTTGATGTCCTGCAGTCAGTGGTGAGGCAAACTGCAGTAGCTTTTTGGACTCTTTCCCACACTGAACCCTGTGTGCTCTCGTACAGTTGTGGAATAAGTGATTTTGAAAGGGTTTTCCTGCTTGGAATTGTGTACATTGGATTTAGACTATTGCTATAATTTCTAAAACCTCTGTCCTCCACGATCGAAAATGTCTAGAAATCGGTGGCAATCATTTTAGCCAATGCAATATCAATTTGGCATTGTTTTGCTAGACATAGACTTTGGCATAAACTGGTCCATAGAAGACTGCGTTGCTGTGGGTCGCGGAGTAGGACTACTTGACTGAGTGGATACATCTCCACGTGTGGAGGTGCTGGCTCCACCACTATCACTAGCAGGCCCGCTAGTTTCTCGAAGCTCCGCTACAGCTAGCTTCATAGTTGTGTGCACAGTTCGCATATGCCGGTGTAGGTTGTGCATAGAACCGGCTTTATATGAGATTTTGTTTTGGCAAATTCTACACTGGGCTCTAATGTTGTCTACATTATTAAAATGCATCCAAATGCTACTGTGCTTCTGAATCCAGCTGTTGTTTTCACAGCTGTCCTTCCTCTCTCTCCTCAGCTGCTAAGTGTGTGACTGTGAGTGAGTTGGCTCGACCCTCCCTCACGCATCTTTGGTTCATTGGTTGACACCAATTATTCATATCTTTATTTTTTTTATTTTTTTTATAAATTTGGCTCTTCTGATATGCGAGCCGGCTCCCAACATTCACCTACAAGAGCTCTTAGAGCCGACTCGTTTCGCGAACGACCCATCACTAGTTTGTGAATGTGAGAGCAGTGTGAGAAGTCAATGCACTGTAAATGATTGCCCTTCACACAATTGTTTTCTATACAAAACAAGGATTTTAGCCCTGTATTTCAACACCTCTTTTTCTCCTGCCTAGCCCAGATGATCAAAGGACTAGGCTATTCCATCCTAAACAATAATAATTGAATGGCAATGTAAAACCATACAAACATAGACAACTGTGTCCACCCAAATCCTGTTCGGAGATCAACAACCATGACTGAACAGGACTGTTAACAGTGTCACCTGTTCTAAGGAGCTCTGTGCCAGCTGCCATTCTCGTCACAGGGCCCGAGTTGGAGCAGCTATTCACCGTGTTATTAGTCTCTGTTGTAAAAACAAGGTAAACCTGTGTTCTTGGTCATGGCAGACTAAGTAGACTTCTCATAGCGGATGAGGAATTGACATTCTAGAATATGTTTATTTGCACATTGTGTATTGTGAAAAGTATATGCACACGTATAATTTCTACTTTTTTTAACATAAAAATACTGTCTATCCTGAACTGTATGGTTACCTGATACCTTTGTAAACAAACTCATTGTGTATTTATTATTTCTCTATTTTCTTTCTCTCTGCTTTATTGGGAAGGGCTGTAGTAGGCATTTTCCTGTTAGTCTACTACACCTGTTGTTTACGAAGCATGTGACATTTGATTTGAACTGTGCCAGGTGCTGGCTAGTAGAAATAAACAAGGTAGATGGGGACATCTAGTGATTATAATTTGAAGTACATCTCCTGAGAAATTGCTCAGTTGACTATGAATCTTTCAGACAGTCTCAGTGGTATTTCTCTGTCTCTATGCTGTAGAGAACATATAATGTGCTTGGACTGTGTGCCAATACTCAGATATCAAACTTGGGTATTAATTAATAGATGTGCAACACCCAAAATGGGATTCAAAATACTACCTCAGCGATTTGATTTCCTAGATGCAATGGTAGGCTATACTGTAATAGAGATAGTCTTCAATGATTGTGATTTTTGTCTATGCTTCACAATAGATATAAAAGTCAGGCTTTATGTTTTTACTCATGATCAAAGGTGTGATGAAGACTTGTCCTCTGGAGGTCGACTTTAGGCAGCCATGTCAAAACCAAACGATCATCGTCAAACACACGGTCAGAGGCTGGTTGTGGTGAGTCAGACCATTCTGCTGTAAACGAGTGGTCTTTACTGGCTAACTGTTCTTTGTCTAACAAGATAATACCTGTGGAACTACCATGCCCCAAGGAGACGAGGTGGGAGACTGTCTTGTCTTCACCCGAGTCAGGTGCGAGTCACACACTGGTGGTGCAACAGGGTGGGAGGGAGAGTTCGTACAGTATGGAAATCAGATTACCTCGAAGAGAAAAATATACATTTGTATATCTAATCATTACGTCTAGCTTGAATAACTACAACATTTATTTTTACACAACTCAACCCAGTTAGTAGGCTAATATGTAAAGTAGTAGGCTGCCTTTTCATTTGTATGTGCTTCAACAACAACAACAAAACAGCATCTGCCTGTCTCTGCAAGCCGTAACATGTAATGAATGACTAGCATCATCACTATGGGCGGCCGTCTGGGTATCGATGGGCAAATAGCGGTGCTTTGGGTGTTTAAAAAATGTTTTATGGATAACAGCTTCCCCAATACGCACAAGAGGACACTGTGACCACTCATTCCGTTTGGCTACAATTCTTTGTTCGGGTCGCAGTGGTTTTACTCAGACATTCTGGTGAGGAGAGAAACTTTTGTCGCGGTCTGTCAACTCCACTCCACTCAGTTGTTCTCAATTCCCGGGACACCATCTCCGTTTGTAATACCACTTTTGCCAGACAATTCTGTTCCTGTTGTTGACATTCGGGTCGGGCTACTGTCGGTGCGGACAAGGTAGGGAGCTATAGCCTAACTACCCCTCATATTCTACAAAATTACATTAACACAAACACAGTTGTAGAAAGTTATACTCTGTGGCCGGCGTAGGCCTACTTCGGGTTTTCTCAACTCGTAAAGACCCAATTTTACTCACCAGCCGAGACTGTTCACAACACACATTTAATTAACCACCTCAGTCAATACTTTTTTGAATGACACTGTTCTAATTTGCCGGAAATTACCAGGCGCCGCAGTGTTCTCGTCTCCTATGGCTGAAGCCAGAAGAGAAGAGGAGGAGGAGTTGAGGGATATACGGAACCGAAATCAAGCAACAGGTATGTCCACTTGTCAACAATCTATCGTCAACGTCTTGTAATTTTGATACAGCGTCTCCTGAAGTAGGCTACATGTGTTTGACACTTTGGGGTAATATAATTTCAAAACGTGGACTTTTACCTTTTTAACCCATGAACATGACAACTTGGAACAGTGTTCCATCATGAAACATATATGGTTAAGTGTGTAGGAAATGATACAATTTAGCTGAACATTTAATTTATATAACTTATTGTTGTGAAGCAAATGTTACGCAATTCTATAAATTGTTCCATTCCTTTGAGCTGAGATTTTTTTTGTCGTTGCAGTTTTGAAGCTACTAATTTCCAGCAATTCTATGCATTTTCCCATGGCTAATGGTGTGTTTCTCTGCTCAAACATTATAACAAAATCAATGGGCATGTAACCTGAATGCCCAGTTTTTAAAATATTATATTCTCCCTCACTGTCTAGCTTTTATTTGATTGTTAGTTCTCAAATATGATATTATAAAAAAATGTAAATAGTCAAATATATTTTCTGCCTGCTTTCTATCTGGTTTTGATTGTTTAAATTGACACTGAAACTGTTTTTCTATCTGAAAATTACTACTTCAGATGGTAGAGTCCAATCAACAAGATCAGCTAGAATGCTAACTGTTCTTGTAGACTTCCTGTCATTGCACTAACACTAGTTAGCATTAGCTCGTACAACTACCTTTAACTTCCTTCACACTTGATGCAGAGACATACAATGGTATCAACGATTCTGTTGCAGCTAGCGATTTTCCTAAAATAATCATTGTTCACATAAAAAAAATCCAAGAAGTATCTATGTAAAAAAAAAAAAAATAATATATATATATATATATATATATAGTACACAAACCTGAGTTTGAAAACCCTTGCTCTCTCATGCCTTCTAGCAACAAATCAGTTTCTAGTGCTATATAGAAATAAACCCTAGTTCTGTTCTGCACCATTACAGTATCTAGCTGCTATGGTTGACACAATGCCCTCACTACGTCATTCAGTGAAAGTATACTTGTATACAGCAGCTGGTAGCAACTACCTGCGTGTATCAGATACAGCAGTCAGTAAACAGTGCTACAACCACAAGGAAATGGTCTGGGAAACTCTGCCAGCCAGACAGGAAGGAAGGATGACACAACAAATTGTACATCTCCTGACACTTAAAATATTCCTCATCTCATGCCAGCCAAGCTGTCATTTGGTGCGAACTGTGTTGCTGGAAATGCATTTGGAAAACCACTGGCACTTGGCAGACAGGTTGATCCTGTTAATTTTGGCTCTGTATATTTTTGCTTTTGTCGTTTAATTTCCTGATGAAATCACTTCTAAAATGTGTTCATATTCATATCTCTTATGCCACACAATCTTCATGTAGATCAAGAGAAAGGGTTGTAAATGAATACATGTATGTAGGCTTTATCCTGGACTTCCTGATGCCCCGCCCCCAGTTGGTAAGAGTTGGCAAAAACACGTCTGCCAAGGCTGATCCTTAACACTGGGGCCCCTCAGGGGTGTGTACTTAGTCCCCTCCTGTATTCCCTGTTCACCCACGGCTACGTGGCCAAACACGACTCCAACACCATCAGAGAACTGGCAGTGTGGTGCCAGGACAACAACCTCTCCCTCAATGTGAGCAAGAGAAAGGAGATAATCGTGGACTACAGGAAAAGTACGGCCCGCCATTAACATCGACGGGGCTGTAGCGGAGTGGGTCGAGAGTTTCAAGTTCCTTGGTGTCCACATCACCAACAAACTATCACGGTCCAAACATACCAAGACAGTCATGAAGAGGGCACGACAACACCTTTTCTCCCTCAAGAGACTGAAAAGATTTGGCATGGGTCCCCAGATCCTCAAAAGGTTCTACAGCTGCACTATCGGGAGCATCCTGACCGGTTGCATCACTGCCTGGTATGGCAACTGCTCAGCATCTGACCGTAAGGCGCTACAGAGGGTAGTGCGAACGGCTTAGTACATCACTGGGGCCAAGCTTCCTGCTATCCAGGACCTATATAATAGGCGGTGTCAGAGGAAAGCCCATAAAAATTGTCTACCGCATGGCAAGAGGTACCGGAGTGCCAAGTCTAGGACCAAAAGGCTCCTCAACTGCCTCTTCCCCCAAGCCATTAGGCTGCTGAACAATTCATAAAAATCCCCACCAAACAATTTGCATTGACCCCCCCCCCCACAGATTACCTCAACTAGCCTGTACCCCTGCACACTGACTTGGTACCGGTGCCCCCTGTATATAGCCATGTTATTCTTATTGTGTTACTTTTTATGACTTTTTATTTTAGTCTACTTGGTAAATATGTTCTTATCTTGAACTGCACTGTTGGTTAAGGGCTTGTAAGTAAGCATTTCACGGTAAAGTCTACACTTTACCGTACCGCATGTGGCAAATAAAGTTTGATTTGATTTTAGTCATTGCGTTTGGTTTACTATTTTACATTTCAATGGCTGTTGGTATATTGAACTTTCCCTCACCTTTGAATTCTGGTTCTAAACATGGTTCTATGCCGAGCGATTTCCAATCTAACAATGTGTTTGGACCCATAGAATGGTTAGACCTTCCTAGTGTAGTTAGGGGAGAATTAAGCAGCAACACCTGTTGAGCAAACACCTGACATCCCAGTAAAGACACACCCCACCCAACACAAGCCTCCATGCCCAGTGTGTTAGTTCAGGCCTGGGTTAACTGCAGCTGTCTGTATTGGGAGATCAGGCTGATCTCAGGCATGTGTTCTGTTATCTCCACCCGGCAAAAACAGAAGAGGACTGGCCACCCCTCATTGCCTGGTTCCTCTCTAGGTTTCTTCCTAGGTTATGGCCTTTCTAGGGAGTTTTTTTCCTAGCCACCGTGCTTCTACACCTGCATTGTTTGCTGTTTGGGGTTTT